>NW_022589714.1:20580065-20703668 GCF_004348235.1 Phoca vitulina
AAAAAAAAAAAAAAAAAAAAAAAAAAAAGAAATCAGCCTCTCCATCATGGCGTCTGTGTTGTCTTCTCTAAAATCTCCCATTCCTTCACTGCCTTAAAATATTTGCTTCTGTTTTTCCCCTACATCTCTGGCTTACATTCAGTTACTTTCACTGTTTTTTTTTTTTTTTCCTACTCACCTCTTTCATATCCATGTTCATCAGGGCCCAATAATGATGCTGTCCTTTTCCCTTTCTATTCATTGCCCCTGCTACCTCATCAAAACTGGTGCTGATTGCCTGAATGCTTATTTTAATCATTTTCATACAGGTTATGAACCAACATTAGAAGTCGTATCTATTACTGAGAGTAATAAGGTGCATCAGCAACTCATGTTTGACCTCAGTCCTTTCCAGAACACTTCTCCACCACTCAGTGCTATTCAATACTCATTTTGTCAAAAGACTTCAGCTAGTAATAGTTCAGACAAGAAAGCTAGTCTTTTTCTTTAGCTTGTTCCAAATAAGAATACTTCACCCCCAATTTTTTAACTGTGATTTTTATGCCAGATATAATTTATATATACTTAAATAAACATGCATGTAACCTCCATAAACAGTAATTAATCTTCATGAGCATCATCAACATCAGGAACTTTTGGAGGATTACTTAAGTTTTATGGGAGATTAACATATAGCCACAAAACTGATAAGATTGGAAATATCAGTAACACTTTATTATCTTAGAATGTATTAAAAAATGAGTTTTAGGAAAAATAGGTTTTATCTATTCTTTTTAATAGTATGTGGCATGGGAGGATGCCTTTTCCATCCACTGTAGATAGAAAGATGCCCTGCTAGAGCATTAACATGTCAATTCCAGCCCCTCCACATTGTTCAAAGTACAGAAGTATGCAATGTGTGGAGAATTATTTTTAACATAATGATAATAACCATATAAAAATGGGTTAAAATATTAGTGGATTCTTGGAAATCAAGAAATGCCATAAGAAAGTGTATGTGTATTAGTCACATTGGCATGTTGACACATTTATCTATAGCACTTAAAGAATTAAAGCCTAGGTATCCCAAGATTTGTGTACCTCAGTTTGAGGATTACAACTTTCAGGATTATTCTCTTCTAAAATATCCAGATATCTTATAGCAAATGACTTAATATTTATCTTAGACATTGATATGCTGTGGAAAGGGAGCAAAAAAAAAAAATAGAATATCAGAAACATTATCTTCACATGTCTTATTTTGTCCCTTGCAAAAAATAGCATGGCAGAGAAAGCATTCATTTTAATTTTGAGCACCTAATAAGCTTTGCTTTTTCAAGCCTTGAACTATTTTTCAAATTTTACTGTAAAAATACCCCCATATATCTTAGCCTCTAAGCACTTGTACACTGAAAATACATAAATCATCTGAGAACCAATAAAACAACTGCAGCCCAGCGGAAACTCAAGGAAATAAAAGCATTATTTTAAAGACTCACACACAAAATCTCTATTGGACTGGAAGTAAAAGACTGCTCGCCTTCAGCAAAACTGAGTTCTATGTGAAGGGACCACACTGTAATGGCTACAGAAGGTTTTATCTGTCATGAAGGAGAATAGGAATCAATATATTCTACAAGACTTTAGAGATCACATTCTGACTGTAGCTGGGGGACACAAAAAGTATCTGGGAGACAGGAAAGTGGCCTGAAGAAAGATAACACTAGATCTTGATAAGAGGTCCAGGATATCCTTTATTTTAATATCCTTATCAGGTGTACTGTGCTTTTTTTTTTTTCCTCAGAATTAAGTAAATGGTCTTATTTGTAATGGTCTAGATTTTCTTTTCTGTCTTAAACTCTTTACTAGAAAAGGAACCATCAAGGCAGGAAAGTATAAACAAAAAGTTATGAATATATTCCATTAATATATTGTAATATCACAAATATTAGATAGGGTAAACATGACCTTTATAGCATTTCACATTCCTTCCCCAAGATGTCAAAAAATACCTAGAGAACTTTCACTGTCATTGTCCTCATTAGCTCTGATTTTCTACCTGTTTTTTATTCTTTGTTATGACTTATTGCTCTTCCTTTACCTTTAGCTCAAACTGACCCAAAAGGTGACAACATGTTCTTCTGTATCAGTCCCATAACTGAGTCCCCAAATCACCCACACCTGTATCCTCTAAATGTTAATTATACTTAAAAATATAGGATCACTGGTCTAGAGGGAATATACCTCAACATAATAAAGGCAATATGTAAAAAACCCACAGCCAACATCATACTCAATGGTGAAAAGCTGAGAGCTTTTTCCCTAAGGAAATAGACAAGGATATAAGGAATAAGACAAGGATATCAACTCTCACCATGTTTATTCAACATAGTACTAGAAGTCCTAGCCACAGAAATTAGACAACATAAAGAAATAAAAAGCATCCAAATTGGTAAGGAAGAAGTAAAACTCTCACTATTTACAGATGACATGATAGTATATATAGAAAACCCCAAAGACTCCACTGAAGAACTACTAGAGCTGATAAATGAATTCAGCAAAGTTGCAGGATAAAAAATTAATGTACAGAAATCTGTTGCATTTCTACACACCAGTAATGAAACACTAGGAAGAGAAATTAAGAAAATAATCCCATTTACAATTGTACCAAAAACAAGAAAATACCAAGGAACAAACTTAGACAAAGAGGTGAAAGAATTGTACTCTGAAAACTACAAAACACTGATGAAAGAAATTGAAGATGACACAAAGGGAAAGACATTCCATGCACATGGATTGGAAGAACAAATATTATTAAAATGTCTATACAACCCAAATCAATCTACACATTAAATGCAATCCTTATCAAAATACTATAGCATTTTTCACAGAACTAGAACAAATAATCCTAAAACTTGTATAGAACCACAAAAGACCCTGAATAGCCACAGCAATCTTGAAAAAGAAAAGCAAAACTGGAGGTATCACAATTCCAGACTTCAAGTTATATTACAAAGCTATAGTAATCAAAACAGTATGGTACTGGCACAAAAATAGACATGTAGATCAATGGCACAGAACAGAAAACCCAGAAATAAACCCACAACTCTATGGTCAATCTTCAACAAATGAGGAATGAATATAAAATGGGAAAAACAACAACAGTCTCTTCAACAAATGGTGTTGGGAAACTGGTCAGCTACATGTAAAAGAATTAAACTGGACCATTTTCTTACACCATACACAAAAACAAACTCAAAATGGATTAAGAACCTAAATACGAGAACTGAAACAGAGCACAGGCAGTAATTTCTCTGATATCAGCCATAACATCTTTCTAGATATGTCTCCTGAGACAAGAGAAATAAAAGCACAAATAAGCTATTGGGACTAGATCAAAGTAAAAAGCTTCTATATAGCAAAGGAAACAATCAACAAAACTAAAAGGCACCCTACAGAATGGGAGAAGATTTTTGCAAATGACATATTCAATAAAGTGTCAGTATCCAAAACATATAAAGAACTGATACAACTCAACACCCATGAAACAAATAATCCAATTTAAAAATGGGCAGAAGCCATGAACAGACATTTGTCCAAAGAAGACATCCAGATAACCAACAGATACATGAAAAGATGTTCACCATCACTTGTCATCAGGGAAATGGAACTCAAAACCACAATAAGATATTGCCTCACACCTGTCAGAATGGTTAGAATCAAATACACCAGAAATCACAAGTGTTGGGAAGAACGTAGAGAAAAAGGAATCCTCATGCACTGTTGGTGGGAATACAAACTGGTGGAGCCACTATAGAAGACAGTATAGAGGTTCCTCAAAAAATTAAAACTTGATCCACCCTACATTCTAGTAATTGTACTACTGGGTATTAACCCCCAAAATACAAAAACACTAATTCAAAGGGATACATGCACCCCTATGTTTATTGCAGCATTATTTACAATTGCCAAACTATAGAGGCAACCCAAGTGTTCATGGATAGATGAATGGATAAAGAAGAAGTGATATATATATATATACACAATGGAACATTATTCAGCCATAAAAAATAATGAAATCTTCCCATTTGTAACAACATGGATAGAGTTAGAAATTATAACACTAAACGAAATAAATAAGTCAAAGAAAGACAAACACCATATGATCTCACTCATATGTGGAATTTAAGAAATAAAACTAAGAGCAAAAGAAGAAAAAGAGAGAGAAAGCAAGAAACAGACTCTTAATTATAGAGAACAAATTGATGGTTACGAGAGGGGAGGTAGGTGGGGGGATTGGTGAAATACATGATGGGGATTAAAGAGTACATTTATCATGGTGAAAAAATAAATAAAATATAAGAACACTGGGAAAAGCTTATACTTAACTAATCTTCATAAAAATGGCAAAAAAAAAAAAAAATCACACATTACACATCTCTGTTCTTTGAAGTCTTTTTGGCTATGCCACCACTGGGGCTATCACTCATAATGACAGTCTCAACTTTTCTGGAATAAGCCCAGGTTTTTAGCTCTGTTTTTATTCTCCATTTCTCTCTTACTGCTCCTTCTCCCACCTAATGGTGCTGGGATCACTTTACAGAACAGTTCACCTCAGTCTAGCTCCAGTTCCTAAATTCAGCGAAAAGTCTGCATTTGCATATCCTAAATCTTTTCAAATGCCTAACTGACCCAGAATGATCTTTCTTTTCTATCTTCTTTTAAAGGATTTGCAACCTTAAAAAGTGGTCTTTTAAAATAGAAGTGCTTTCTTCTGATGCATATAAAATGTAAATGTTTCCACTTTTTAAAAAAATTAATTTTGCAAACCAGTGTCTTGAATTAATTTAATTCATACTATCCTAAGATATAGGTATTAGTATTCTCATTTAAGAAGTAAGCAAACAGGGCACCTGTGTGGCTCAGTCGTTAAGCGTCTGCCTTCAGCTCAGGTCATGATCCCAGGGTCCTGGGGTCGAGTCCCACATCGGGCTCCCTGCTCGGGGGGGAAGACTTCTTCTCCCTTTCCCACTCCCCCTGCTTGTGTTCCCTCTCTTGCTGTCTCTCTCTCTGTTGAAAAATAAATAAAATCTTAAAAAAAAAAAAAGTAAGCAAACCAAGATTGACAGAGATTGAGAAATGTTCTCAAATGTCTCCCAGGTAGCTGGTGTCTAGATTTGAACTCCTATAGCTATCAGTCCAAGTACTGGATTTCTCTAAGGTCATTTAATCCAGAAGGAGATTTTTCAAGCCACTTTTTTGTTTATATAAAAGTAATTGTATGTTCTACCCATCAGAAAGTCTGCAGGATTGGTACTGGAAAGGGCATGAAGTGGAATTAAAATATAAAATCTGAAGGGTTAGATTGAAACTGAAATATAAAGCAGTTTAGTAGTTTTGAGAGATTGATGAGGCATTACTTAATCTCTTTCCTGAAAGTTCCAATACGATAACATGATTTATTAAATGAAGTGGATATGTGATTGGGGTGGGGTCTTCCAGAATAGACAAGAGAAATCTCAGGTCCTTTGATTCTTCTTACATCAATCGATTCCAACTTAGTTAGAAAACTGACTCCTTAAACTCTTAGCCACTATGTGATACTGCCTCATATAATTTTAAATGTAGCACATGGCTCCTATAAATGTTGAAAAGCACTTAAAGACCCACTAGAGAAAAATTATTAAAAAGTCAATGACTTGTTAAAAAGTTGATGAGAGTGAAGTTTATTGATTTTGTGTGTATGGATGTATGCAAAGCCACAGTTGCTAATTTCAAAACAACTCCCTGTAAAGCATGAAAATATTGTTGAACAGCTCCGCCCTCTCTAGTGTGTTATATGGTGTGGGAGGAGGAGTCACTTTTTTGAAGTCAGACAGGTCTAGGTTTGAGTCCTAACTCTTCTGCTCTTGACTGAGACAGTATAAACAAGTTAGTCTCTGTGACTCTGTTTCTTTATCCATAAGCCTGTGGATGGCAATTAGTGAGTAGTGATATCTAACTGTGGTACTAATGATGTTGAATTGTTTTTCATCTTAGTCCCATACCCTATATCTTCTTTGATTAAGTGTTCAAATTTTTTGTCCATTTTTTAAAATGAGTGTTTTTCTTATTATTGATTTTGGGAATTCTTTATCCTAGATACAAGTCCTTTATCAGATATATGATTTGCCAATATTTTCTCACAGTTAGCGGCTTGTCTTTTCATTTTCTTTTTTTTTTTTTTTAAAGATTTTATTTATTTATTTGACAGAGAGAGACACAGCGAGAGAGGGAACACAAGCAGGGGGAGCAGGAGAGGGAGAAGCAGGCTTCCCGCGGAGCAGGGAGCCCGATGCGGGGCTCGATCCCAGGACCCTGGGATCATGACCCGAGCCGAAGGCAGACGCTTAACGACTGAGCCACCCAGGCACCCCCTGTCTTTCCATTTTCTTACCATCAACATTTAAAGACTAGATATTTATAATTTTGATGAATTCCAATTTGTCAACTTGTTTTTTTATGGCTTGTGCAACTTCTTGCTTGGTCATTCCTATTGTTATCTGTAATATGGACCAATATAATATTTTATGGAATTTCCAGATGGCCTAGGTTCCTAGGGACTATATTTTGACAGAGGGTAGGAGAGTTAATTTAGCAAAACCATAAATGTTCATGTAACCATTCCAAATTTATGTAAAACGCTTCTAATCCTCCTTTTCGTTAGTATATAAAAGAATATTTCTGTCAGACCAGTGGGCACAAGACATGTTCCTGAGATAATGTTAATTTGCTCTAGTAAAGATATTACATTTAGCATAACAGCTGCAATTGGGTTACTGTAAGAAAATTCAGGAGAATCTGAAGATTCAAGGTTTTTAAATTCATAATATCTCAGGATCCCATTTCTTCCCTACAGGGTCCTGACATTGGAGTAGGAGCCTCCTGACCTTAACATTTAACATCTTCCCAGGCTCTGCTACTCTTATGATTGCACTCTGGGTTTATCATCAACTTGTTCTGCCTTTTCTCTGTAAGTATTGAAATTATGAACTCTCTTTATATACCCCCAAGGTCCTCTTGTTTTCATCCTTTGCAGTTAGTTGGTGATTAATCACTCTTAGTCTTTTATTATCTTCCTCCAAATCATTGTTTCCAGAAAAAGCAGTTTAGTTCTCTAATTCTCATATTATTATTTACCCTACCTTCCCCAAATGTCTGGTACACATCATTCATCAGTACACTCTTGATATCCTCTTCTGATTCACCACTAGTGTAACTATTAACAAATGCACTATTACTGCTTAACAGGTGGTATTAGTGTTCGCTTCCCACCAGTGTTAGGACCCTCACTGCCCATTGGCCAGTGGGCTATTGGCCAGTGGGCTATAGAGCCCTACAATCTAATTTTAGAGTCAATTTCCTTGGATCACTGCTAGCACCAACTATCTGAAATGGAGTGACTAGGAAACAGACTCTGAGACCAAGATCTGCATGCAAGAGTTTTGAAGAGAAGTGTTCTTGAAAACACCTATGGAGGACAGAATGAAAGAAGATTGGGCAGAGGAAGAACTTTAACTGCAACACAGCAATAACAAACGTCCAGCCGAGCCCATGGGGAGCTCTGGCCCTTAGGTTAGTTGTTTATTAATTTATTTAAAATAATAATAATAAAGCCATTATATGTTAAAATAAACATGAAAAGTAACTATATTTTGAAGACAAAAGATTTAGTGAGAAGAGTGGCATTTTGTATATTTTTGTAAATGTCTTTAATTTCTGGTTCAACAGAGAGAAGCTGGAGCTAATTTATTGCTATGTGACATGTCATGTAACTTCTGGAAATTTCCATTGTAAATTCATGAAAGAATGGAAGTGAAAAAGTCAAATAACATACTAGTATTCTTATAAACAATGTTTTGGGTTTTGGAGACTATCAGGGGCCGACGGACCATGCTTTGAGAACCACTGCATTATACCATGCTCTGAAAATGAATGCAGTTGTTGTTGCTAGTCTTTAAAAAAAATACCCCCATTAGTCCACCTCTCTTGATCCTTACAGCTGGTTGGGTTAATGAATTTATGGAGGTTATTAGGGAGTTTTCCAAATATTCTGATTCTTTTCTCTATCTAGGAACAGGTAGAATAGTATTATTCTGTCCCCTTTGAAGTTAAGTATAGGTATATAATTTCCCTTAGTTAATAAAATTCAGTCTGAGTAGTGTGTGTGCTTTCTGGGGAAACTGAGAAGACAGTATGCAATTTGCTGCATTCTGTTTTTCCTGCCTTGAGTTTCTGAGTGTTGACAACGAGCAGAACCCACATGCTGATGCATATATTAAGTCACCGACATTGTGTGGGTATTTGTTATAATAGAATAACCCATCCAATACTAGCTAAAGCATTCCCTTCCCTCTTCTCTATATGTGTCTATCATTTTGTCTCTCCCTTCCCCAGCCCCACAAGTATGCCTCAACAGTACTCCTAAGTTTTAGATCTAGGCCCAGTCCGACTTGAACCTAAGCCAAATATGGGTGTGGATGTAGTATTATGAACTTTAATGTGTGCAGTACTTAGTGAAGTAATGCTGCTTTCCCACTAAGCTCCTCACTTCTTAGAGATTTATTTATTTGGAAAGTCACAGGAGGTCAGGAAGGGGTGATTGTCAGAAAAGGAATTGTGCATTCTGTGTACATGCATGTAATACCATCCAATACCTTCAAAATCTAACCTCAGTTGTAACACTAGACTTTTAGCAACTGTCCAGAGAGGACAGTCATGCCATATGCTAATGCCTGAACAGTTTGTGTCCTGTATTTTAAATAGGCATATTTTACATGTGATTGTGTTACAATAAAGGAAGAGGTGCTGGGTTTTCTGCACATTAAGGTAAAAAAAATGCAGAAAAACACAACCTTATAGGAAATTTTCAGATAAATGGCAAAATCTTTTAAAGATTTAGAAATATAAATCTGTGGTTGAAGATGACAATTCTGTTGCTATTGCCTCTGTGTGAAAGCTTACAGATACATAAAGAATCTAGTGGTCAACAAATCTGGTCTACTTTGTGACTTTGTGTGAGAGACAGAAAGATAAATCCAACAATGTAAACTTTCTTATGTACTTAGAGTTGAGTTTCTAAAGAAAAATACAGTAGGAACCAGCTACCTACATCTTGATGCGATATACTAGAATATGTAGGTTGGTCTTGACAGAAGATTGTGAAATTAATTTAGTCAGCATTAGCCCATGAATGACCTTGAGTCTATATAAAATAAAGCAAAGTATTAATTGAGCAGTTGAAGAGCCAAGAGTAGTACTTTCTTTGGAGTAAGATAGTTTTAGGTTCATTTGCAAAACTTTCACAAGAGGGGTGGGTGAGTAATCCTCTCTCACTTCAGGGGTCCAAGAGGATCACCTAGAGAACCTGATATATATTCCCTGAAGTGTGAGGGACTGGTATCTGACACATCCTGGAAAATTGGAAGTCTAGAGCCAGTAGTTAACAAGCCACCCTGACATAGCCAAGTAAAGATGGCTATTTTCAGAGTAAAAGGCAATGCCAGGTTCCATTCATATCCAACATAAGCACGATGTGTTCCCAGAGCAGGCAGCTGCACCAAGCCACCCTGAATGGAATTCTGCCCAGAAGGACAGTAGAAGGGACAAGTGAGTTCACCAGAGAGGAATTTCAGAAACCAGGTAGCAGAAAGAGAAATTATGAGGGGTCAGAGGAAGCATGGTTTGCTTCAAAGAACTGTAAAAGAGGAAGAGGGGAAAAGGCCCCCAGACAAACATCCCTTCCTCCCCCAGTGCTGGAGACAAACACTAGGATCTCCACACCCAGAAGAAACCACTGCAGGAGTCAATATGGCAGTTCTTGACGGAGGAAGAGACTGAAGGAGAAAGAGAGAAGGGCTCTCAGCACCCACTCCACCCACAGGTGTACAAGAATAAAGTGGACTACAGCAGAGCAGAGAAGTACTAAATTGGAGAAAAGTCTACAAGTTTGACACTACATATTCTTTATCAAAAAAAGGAGACAATTTATTTACTTCTTAAAAATGGTAAATGACTGGGATTTCATCCAGGGACAGAGAAAAATGAATGTAGAGGGAAGGTTTATAAGGGCAGTGGTGAGGAGAAAAATGATATGGTTATTCCTCCCCAAATAGACAGGGTAAATAAAGTCATATGCCTTAATACCCTGATAGAAATGCTTCATTTTAAAAGCAATAAGATTATTAATTTCATTCCAGGCTAAGAATGAACATCGGCATTTTTGTTTATTTTCTTCTTTAACTTTTAACTAGATCATTGACAAAAGTTTCAGACTTCCTTTTATGGAATATCTACCAGAAAATTTTTATCATTTTAAATGTACTTTGAATTTATTAACTTCTAAGTCCATAAATAGTTGTCACAGCTAGCTTTGAAATTTTATAAATCAATAGTACTTTGGGCTAAAATATTATATATTTTACATTCATTTTTTGAGATGCATTCAGAATTTAAAAATTTCAGTTTGGGCCCAGTTTACCTTATTTAAGAAAATTTCAGTTTCATATTTTCTATTTTCCACTCTAGGATAGCAGATTTTTATGCTACTAACCTGTGTTATATAGTTTGAGCCTTTTATCACCTGGGTTCCTTTTTTGATATCCTGTAATTGGTATCAGTCAGTTAGTGGGAGTAAGGGAGAGAAACCTAATAGAAAGAGATTGCAGTGAATGGAAATCGGTCCTTAACATAAAGAAGCTTTATCTTTTTCTACATCATTTGATGCAGCATTCTAAAATTCAGGCAATAATCCAGAATAAAGGCAACTCATAACCTATACAGAGACCCAAGGAACATTTTCTTCACTCCAAACACTGCTCTTAAAAAATGCTATTTCTATGTTCTGCCCCATTTAGGTTCTCTGTGGATGTTTTGAATTAGCAGGGGGAATTAGTGAGGATACAAGAGAAGTCATACTGTTTTTTACCTTCATTGGCACTAATAAATCCTGTTGTGTGCAAATGAGCTTAAAATTCTCTATGCAATTAGCTTTCCATTTTACCTTGAATGTTTTAGTGCAGATTGTTAGCTAATCAAGCTGGGAAATTGAAATAGAATATACATAAAATTGTATATGAGTAATATTATAAACAAGCAGGGCAGATAGCACTGGACCTATTTTACTGCTATAATAAAATAAGCAGTGATATTAGCATTGTATCCATTTAGGTGTAATTGTACAAATTGCTAACTAATCAGATGAGAAACACAATAGTTGAAAGACCAGTGTTCTTTCTATATGCTATTATCTTTGTGTATTTAGCTATATGTGTAAAGGATTTTAAGTCTTCAACACAAAGAATATGTGAATACAGATGTACTTTAAAAAGCATTTTGATATAGGAAAGTGAATTTGCATTTTTTCGTTTTTGGGGTTTTTTTGGCAATAATAGGTCTTGGGCACTTCTTTAAAAATGCAGACTTGGACAAATGCATAATATTCACTGAAAAAACAAAACTGTGTTTATGAAGCCAGATGTATTTATTAGCTGAAAGGATTTTGACATGCTCTACACAGCAGGACCTCAGCTAGAATTGCACAAGTCTGGCAGAAAAAACATGAATTTTTTAAGAAGGTAGAATATTTATGAGCATAGGAAGAAATGACATATTTTTAATTTTGTAAGTTTAAAAATTTTCTACAAGTTTTATCTTAGGTTTTATGAACCCTAATGAGGGCTCAACAATGCATAATCTCTCTTGCGCATGAAAATTTCTATTATGAGAAAGCTTTAAGACATAGAATAACAAGCACGAATTAGGATTGTGTGTCTTTAGAATAATTCATTTTTATTGTTTCTATCTACTCTTTTTTATTGAAGTATAATTGATACACAATATTTTATTAGTTTCAGGTGTACAATGTATTGATTCAATGTTTGTATACGTTTATATGTTGTGAAATGATCTCTACAATAAGTCTAGTCACCATCTGTCACCATATGAAATTAATACAATTTTATTAACCCTATTCTCTGTGTTGTGGATTATATACCCATGACTTAATTATTTCATAACTGGAAGTTTGTACTTCTTGACCCCCTTCACTCATTTCACCCCCAACCCAAACTGTTCCCCTATGGAAACCACCAGTCTCTACTCTGTATCTGTGATTATGGGTTTTGTTTTGTTTTTTGTTTGTTTTTAAATTACACATATAAATGAAGTCATGCAGTATTTGTCTTCCTCTGACTTATTTCACTTAGCATAGTACCCTCAAGGCCCATCCATGTTATCACAAATGGCAGGATTTCCTCTTTTTAATGGCTGATTTGTATTCTAGTGTGTGTGTGTGTGTGTGTGTGTACATCTTCTTTATTTATCCATTGATAGACACATAGATTGTTTCTATTCTTGATATCTTGGCTATTGCAAATAATGCTGAAATGAACATGGGGTGCATATATATTTTCAAATTAGTGTTTTCATTTTCTTTGGATAGACACCTAGTAATGGAATTGCTGGATCATATGATAATTCTTTTTTAAATTTGTTGAGGAAACTTCATAGTGTTTCCCGTAGTGGTTACATCAATTTACATTCCCACCAACAGTGCATGAGGGTTTCCTTTTCTCTACATCCTCACCAACACTTGTCACTTCTTGTCTTTTTGATACTAGCCATTGTGACTGGTGTGAGGTGATATTTCACTGTGGTTTTGATTTGCATTTTCCTGATAATGAGTGATGTTGAACATCTTTTCATGTGTCTATTGGCCATATGTGTGTCTTCCTTGGAAAAACTTTTATTCATATCATCTGTCCATTTTTATCTGCTTTTTTTTTGTTACTGTTGTTGTTATTGAGTTTTGTAAGTTCTTTATATATTTTGGATATTAACCCCTTATCCAATATATGTTTTGCAAATATTTTCTCTGATTCAGTTGATTGCCTTTTCATTTTGTTGATGGTTTCCTTCACTGTTCAGAGGCTTTTCAGTTTGATGTAGCCCTACTTGTTAACATAGCTTTTGTTTTCCTTGTCTTTGGAATTAGATCCAAAAAAACATTTCTTACACAAATGTCAATTTACTTACCACCTGTTTTGTTTTGTTTTGTTTTTTGATGGGTTTTATAGTTTTAGGTCTTAAATTCAAGTCTTTATTCCTTTTTGAGTTCATTTTTGTGTATAATGTAATATAATGGTCCAGTTTTGTCAACACCATTTATTTAAAAAAACTGTTCTTTCATCAATGTATACTCTTGTCTCCCAATTGACCACAAATGTGAGGGTTTATTTCTGAGCTCTCTATTCTGTTCCATTGACCAATGTGTCTGTTTTTATGACAATTTGTACTATTTTGATTACTATAGCTTTGGTTATCAAATTTGTTGTCCAACGGGCTGTCCAATTTGTTGACATATTCTTGTTCATAGTAGTCTCTGATGTTTCTTTGTATTTCTATGTTATCAATTGTAAATTATCCTCTTTCATTTCTAATTTTATCTATCTGGGCCCTCTTTTATTTTTTTTTGTAGGTGAATTTAGCTAAAGATTTCCCAATTTTTTTTATCTTTTCAAAGAACTGGCTCTTAGTTTCACTGATCTTTTCTATTGTCTTTTTAGTCTCTATTTCATTTATTTCTGATCTGAGCTTTATTATGTCCTTCCTTCTACTATGGACTTGGTTCTTCTTTTTCTAGTTGCTTAATGTGTATAGTTAAATTGTTTGAGATTTCTCTTGTTTCTTGAGTTTGCCTCAAGAAACATTTGTCCAAGCTTATAGAATATACATTGCTATAACCTTCTTTCTTAGAACTGTTTTCACTGCATTCCATAGATTTGGCTATGTTGTATTTCTGTTTAATTTAACTCTAGGTATTTTCTTCTTTGATTTTTTTTTATAATGCAGTAGTTGTTCAGTGACATGTTGTTTAATCTCCGTTATTTATAATTTCCTCCAGTTTTCTTCTTGTAATTGATTTCTAGTTTCATACCATTATGGTCAGAAAACATGCTTGATATGATTTAAATTTTCTTGAATTTACTGAGATTTACTTTGTTGTCTAGCATGTGATTTGTCCAGGAGAATATTCCACATATAGCTGAGAAGAATGTGTATTCTGTTGCTTTTGGACGGAATGTTCTGCATATATCTTTTAAATCTATTTGGCCTACTGTGTTGTTTAAAGCCAATGTTTCCTTATTGATTTTCTATCTGGATTATCTATCCATTGATATAATTGAGGCGTTAAAGTTCCCTATAGTCCATAGTTTACATTAGGGCTCACTCTTGGTGTTGTACATTCTATGAGTTTGGGCAAATGTATAATAACATGTATCCACCATACAGAACCATACAGAGCATTTTTTATTGCCCTTAAAAGCCTCTATGTTCCACTTATGCAACGCTGCTTCCACTGCCAACTCTTGGCAACCACTGATGTTTTTATTTCCATAGTTCTGCTTTTTGCAGAATGTCATATAGTGGGAATCTTACTGCAAGTAGCCTTCACAGATTGGCTTCTTTCATTTAGTAATATGCACTTAGGTTTCCTCCATGTCTTTTATGGCTTGATAATTCATTTCTTTTTAGTGCTGAATAATATTTCATTGTCTAGATGTACCATGGTTTATTTATCCATTCTCCTACCAAGGAGTGCTGAATAATATTCCATTGTCTGGATGTACCACGGTTTATTTATCCATTCCCCTACCAAAACTTGATTGCTTCCAAGTTTTGGCAATTATGAAAAATGATGCTACAGAGGTATACAAGCCATTGTGTGGGCATGAGTTTTCAACTCCTTTAGGAAGATACCAAAAGTGAAATTGCTGGATTCTGTGGTAAGAGTGGCTTAGTTTTGTGAGGAAACTGCCAAGCTGTCTTCCAAAGTGGCTGTGCCATTTTTCATTACCAACAGCAGTAAATAAGAGTCCTTATTGTTCCATATCCTCACCAGCATTTGGTGTTGTCATTGTGATGGGGTAGTGTGTAGTAGTATCTCATTGTTTTAATTTTGTTTGCTTATGGGTTTTTTTGCTTGTTTGTTTGTTTTAAATATTTTATTTATTTATTTACTTACTTACTTATTTCAGAGATGGGTGAGGGAAGAGCAGAGGGAGAGGGAGAGTGAGAATCCCAAGCAGACTCCACACAGAGCACAGAGCCCAACGCAGGGCTTGATTTTACAATCTGAGATCATGACCTGAGCCAAAATCAAGAGTTGGACACCCAACTGACAGCCACCCAGGTGCCCCAATTTGGTTTGCTTTTGACTTGGTGATAGACACACTTTTGCCTTAGCCATGTACATATATGGGCTGAAATGTGTTAATAAGGTAATGTAGGATATAATTTATAATGTGGCTTTCCTGACATTTTAAGTTTCAGGGTGATTCCAACTGGCATATACTAATACCCAAAACTGTGCATTAGGTCAGAATCACAGCTTATTAAATTGGAAGTATTCCCCATAAAGCCAGAGGCTCATGTAAAACTGAGTTATGCTTTGATCCTTAAGTTCTTGATCATAGCTTCAGTGAATGAAAACATTGAATAAACCTGCAACAAGTTATATATCAAATGATAGCTTTCATCTTTTTAAAATATCTTGGATAACTATTATCAAATTTAATATATATGAACTTTTTGGTGAAATAATATGGTAGAAGTGATGAAAAACTGTTGGAGAGATATCTGTTAATATGTGAATCAATATTGTATAATTTGGTCAGGTCAACCATCTTTAAGAAACTAAACTTCAAAATCTAGGTTTGTTTGATTCAAGGGGTACTTTCTAGTCCTTAGCAACTTTTATTTTGTATTCATAGACACCCTGTTGCTTACAGAGAGCTGTCATATTTGAAATCTAGAATTTTAAGTTTTATTTTATTTTATTTTATTTTATTTATTTTATTTTTTTTAAAGATTTTATTTATTTATTTGACAGAGAGAGAGAGAGCGAGGGCAGGAACACAAGCAGGGGGAGCGGGAGAGGGAGAAGCAGGCTTCCCGCCAAGCAGGGAGCCCGATGCGGGACTCGATCCCAGGACCCTGGGACCATGACCTGAGCCGAAGGCAGACGCCTAACGACTGAGCCACCCAGGCGCCCTAGAATTTTAAGTTTTAAAAACTTTTAAGATATTTTTCTATCAGGAAAAATAAGTATTTTTTAATTGACATGCACATTAAAGAACATTTTTCCAAATTTACATAGTACTATTGCAGTATCTATTAAGCACTTTAAAGAATATAAATTAGTATTCTTGTATTTTTAGTTAAGTTCTTATTCTATTAACAGGGAAATTGAGATGATGGAGACTAGGGTAAAATCCCCAGATAAAATCATGTCGAGTTTGGAATTTCCCACACCAGTGCTTAATCTATTCATATAAATTTTCTTTTTTTTCTTATCTATTATGCAACTAGAGGATGACAACAGATATTCTCTTCTATATTCTTTCTCTTTTGTGTTTTTTTTCCCCACCAGTGTTAATGATAGAAAAAAGAAAGAGACTTCTTAGACAAGAATTTTTTTTTTCTATTGAAAATTTGATTACAAACCCTTGTCTTTTGTAATAGGAATCTCTGTGTTGCTTTTCAAAGTTCATCTGTGTTGTAATTGCTAACTTACATTCTATTGTTGAAATTCCTTTCCTGTTCTCTCACTTTTCCTTAGGAACAGGATGTGACCACGATCCTACCAATTAATATGCATCCCAAGTACTAATAAAAAAATCTTAAATGGGCTGTAAGAACCATCCAATTGAAACTCAGAGCTTCTCTCACCTTCCACTTACACCAAAATCTTAGAGGAAAGACCACTTGCAATATGGTTTATCAAGTTGGATTAAGGAAATTTTCCTTAGGATTTTTCTCCTGGCTGAGAAATGTGTACTTTAACTTGTCCTAGATCTGAATATCTGAAAGATCTGAACTATCTTCCAGGTGAACAGTGACTTACAAATAATATGTAGGCCTCTATGTTGGAAAATACATTGAATTATATCTTCATTGAGTGGAGTATAAGCAAAAAAAAAAATTATCTTCGTATCTACGCAATTACTGTGAAATAAAAGGATAAGAATAATACCTAAGTGTTTCTGAAGAAGGTTATACATCTAAAAACAGTCTACTCAAGGCTGAAGAATATAATGACAGAGTTGTTTGGCATCCTCAAGAAACTTGAAAAATAATAACAAACCAAAAATCATAAGAATAAAGGGACTGAGATTAAAAGAAAGGTATATGATATAAGAAAGGATTTGATAACTAAAGAGATAATATGTGAGCATGTATTGGAGGTAGAAAGAACAAGACTTGATTCTAAAAAATCAAATGAGTAATTAAGACCATCTTTAAAAATATAATTGAAAGTAATACAATGAGAGCAATGTGAGAAATGATTATGTATGGTGCAATATGAAAATATATATTTTTAAAGGTTTCATATACCTCAGGGAGAAACAACATGATATGTCAGAAACAATAATCAATAATATAATTGAAATGCAGAAGAAGAAAAGACTAAGGAATATATTGATAAACTAAGTAGCACAAAAATATTTAAAGACCAATTATTATATGCATGTAATTTTACATACACACCATAGCATAGACATTGTGTGTTTGTATCTATGTATAAAAGACATATAACAATCTCATAAATTAGGTATTGTAAAATGATGGAATTATTGACATTTTGGTTATATTTTTTCCAAATTTTCTACAATAAAAATTGAATAATGTTATCATTCAAAAAGATATGCAAACAGATGTTTTTCTTTTTATGATGGGCCGTTAACTGACTTATAGTTAAACTTGAAGAATTTACATTAGCAAAGTTATAACGAATGTAAAGCAATTTTCTTTAAAGGTTAATCTACTTACTCTTACTCCCATTCAATTAGAGCTTATTGGTATTTAGGTTTGCTTGCCTTTGTAAAGGGTGTCTGTGTGTGTGTGTGTGTGTGTGTGTAACATGCATTCTTCCTGTTTTAGCAAAAAGTTTTCTCACTCACATTACTAGCCAAGCCTGGAACATCCTCTAACTTATGTAAACATGGCTTTTCCTGTTTTGTTTTTTTTTTCCTCCTCCCTCACTTTTACAATTCTGTCATTTTACATTCTTACTCCAAACTATTTTTTCAATTAACTAATTTGGAAGAAAAAGAAAAAAAAGTAATGCTCAGAAAGCTTTCACCCAAAGTACACATTTTCATGTGGCCCAGGCATCTGACCACTGATATTATCCATTAAGTGACGCTCCAGGCAGGTGCCAGTCAAGATATTTTCATGCCTGGTCATTATGTGTAGCTCACAGGGCAAGAGACAGAGATTTCATTGAAATACACCTGTAACCTTGAAGTCCTAGTGGCAGACTGTGAATACAATCTCCACATTTTTTTCTCTATTTCAAAATTTCTCTATTTCAAAAATACCAAAGCCACATTGTTACCCTTGGGAGAGAAAGACCAAAGGCATTATCCAGAATTGCTGATTAACTGGCGGCCCAAGAAGACCCCAGCTAGGGGCTAGAGACACCGCAGGGAGCTAAATAAAGAGCAGTTGCACTAGTAACATTTCTGCAGCATGATTTCCAGTCTTGAAATACTCTTGAACTTGATTATCAAAGTCATTCTCTCTCAGAAATCTTGTCAAAGCATCTTGGCTAGACCTGGATTGCCTGTGAATTTTTATGAACACCAAAGAAAAATGAAACAAGTGACACAAGAAGAAAGCTATTGAATTTTGCCCACTGCACACTCCCAATATTTTTTTTCTGCCAGTGTTTCCTTAAACCGACCTAAAAGCTTGTAAGAAACATCTGACTTAAGTTTCTGGTGTGTTACCTTCTGCTTTCAATTTTCCTGAGCATTTCATCAGGTGATAAAGCCCCTGTTCTTTATTTTTCTCATTTCTATTATGTGTCACCTGGTAATGGTATTACTTTTTCCAGCTTAAACAGCTAATATCCTTAGCTCAGAAAGTAGACGTTTGATCTCCTGTTACTTCGTATCCCAAGAAAGCCCAGTACAGGATCTGCATTCAGGGGAGAAACAGCAGTTGCCTGATTAACTGATTGATGAAGAAGATGAGAAATATTGATACGTTACACAAGAGTTTATAACCGACACATACTAACACAAGGGAAAAATCACTTAGATTATTCAAGATGAATACACATCCCTTCCTTTTTGGATGGGTCATCTAGTCTGTAATTTCCTCTGCTTGTTTAGCTTTTCTATGACAACCATACTAATGACACATCACCACAAGAATAGTTGGAGTAGCATCAATTTTAATGAACTAATGTGCACAATTTAAATTTAGGGCACTTTAAATACTGCTTTTATGGGAGTGTCTTTACATAAGTTTTGTCTAAAGTCAGTTTGTCAGAATGTAGTGTATGCTTTTGTTATAAAAAGTTTCTACTTAAGGAGGGCGCGTGATGTGATGAGCGCTGGGTGTTATACGTTAACTGATGAACCATTGAACACTACACCAGAAACATGATGTACTATATGTTGGCTAATTGAATTTAAATAAAATTTAAAGAGAAAAAAAAGTTTCTACTTCAAGGGGCACCTTCGCAAAGTTCAGGTCATGATTCCGGAGTCCTGGGATGAAGCCCCACGTTGGGCTCCCTGCTCAGTGGCGGAGTCTGCTTCTCCCTCTCTCTCTCTCTGCCCCTCCCCCTGCTCGTGAGCACCCTGTCTCTCTCAAATAAATAAATAAAATCTTAAAAAAAAGTTTCTACTTCAAATTCATATTCAAATACTGTCAGCAAGAATTAAGTCAGAAAAAGATGCAAAGAATAGAGGTGATACTTTCACAAGAGAAGTATAATGTTTGAATGCCAGTATTTTGTCATATCCAAAAGGAAGTTGGAAGCAGGACTATGAAAATTTACTAACATATTGTAAAAGGAGATTGATGACCCAGTAATGTGATAGTATGGCTACACCCAGTGTTCTTGCTTGCTTCCTCTTCTATGGATGGCTAAACTGCCTTATTCATTGTTACCAATAAATATTTATTGGACATCCACAAGGTACCTGATATGTAGATATGGATTCATATAGCAGGAATGTGCCTTATCCTTTCCCTAATATATTCTGGAAAAGCCTAGTTAGTGTGAATTTTAGAATTACTGCAGTGTTAGACAACTTGTGCATTTTTAGTTACTAGGCTTATTTGGTCTACCATAGTCAGGTTTAGGTTAAATGGCAAAGAAAAGAGGAAAATATTCAGGAAAATATATATCTATCTCCTGTAGGTGGGCAGATAACATATAAAAAGGGCCCCTCCTGCATTGGTACCTTTTTATAAACCAAGCAAAATCACAGGGATTTGTTGTTGTTTAAAATAAATCCTATGCAAAGGGCATAATGCTGTACTCCCAGAGAGTGGGGAAAACACAAAGGCATCCACATATAATGACAGATTTTTGACAAAGCATCTTTTTGCTTAGATCACATCAGCATTTGGTCTTGTCCCAGCCGTTATACAAGATAATTGAATTATTTAATTTGCAGCTGGATTGTTTTAGTTGTTCTTTCTATAGCTCATTATTGAATGGTTCTTAACTCCCATAAGAATAATTTAAACAAAAAGTCTATCTTTGCTTTACATTGAGCTGAAACTGGCTGCTCTCTAATGAGTAAATAAACAATCTAGCACCTTAATCACCGTTGTTATCCACCTGAGAACTGCTCTGGGAACACCTCTGTGTTCTGCTACATATGTCACTTTCATTTTCTACAGTAACTTTAATTAGATTGGCATGTGAGAAAGAAGCTATAGACTATTTTCTTTGAGATGGCAGGGACTAGACATTAGCAACAGTTCTCTCCCTGAATGCTGAAGAGCCTATATGGTTAGGATGAACCTTAACACACACTGGAGAAAGCAGAATCAAGAGATTAACAGGACCCTGATACAGTTCTGATTATAATAGGAAAAGATTTTAGTGATTGTGCCAAAGTAAAACATGAGAAGCAGCCTTTCATTTGCAGACATTCATTAGGTGGAAGAGACGTCCCTTTAGGAAATTCTACTAGTAGCATAGTACATCATAACTGAGCCTAATAAAGGCATCATTATTTTCAGGATTTTATACCAAACCAGAATTATGACACTTAAACTTTGCTATTATTAATTCAGGGAAGATTAGGGACAGTGATAAAACTATGTGTAAAAACCTAAATTAGGATTCATGAGAAATGAAAAACAATAGACTGATAAAATAATGATTAAGAAAACAATTTCTACAGTTTAACATTAGCAAGCAATAACATCGTCGAAGGTTAAATTTTGTTATGTTTACAATTTCTCTTTTTACCATGATCATATATACTTTAAGAAGTATTGTCTTACAAATTAGGTTTTAATACTGTTTTCTTTTCCTTGATATAAAAATTTATTCACAGGGCTTAAAATAGGCAAAGATAGCAATATTCCCAGAAGTTTCCAAGGACAGAGGAAATGAAAATAACTGGTCTGTTATTCAATTAAATAAAACATAAAACTTATAAAATTAATAGATCATTCAACTTTTTCATTTGAAAAGTGTATTGGGATCTCATTCATTAAATTTTGACTGTAAGAATTTATTCAAAGAGTACCTTTCTGAAAAATTATATGACTGTTGGTTGCATATCCACATCTCTTCTATCAGTGTAATTTACATTGATTAAAATTGGGTATATTTTATGCTTTATGCTGCTGAATTTTTATGGTTTTGGAGCCAAAGTCCAATTTCCTTGGAAATAGAATTTTAAGTCAAATGTAGGTTAAACATGGGCTCTAATTACCACTCAGCTCTTTCCTTTCTGGAAAAAAAAAAAAAAAAAAAAAGAAGAAGAAGAATGAATTCCATTCAGCAAACCAAGTCACATAAGCAACAACCATTTGAATGAATCAGACAAATTTCTTCTCCAAGGGGTATAACTATTTATTCTGAAGTGGCAGCTACCACCCCATAAGGAAGTATGGAAAGGTGAAATGCACATGCAAACTAGCCTTCATGTCTTTAAGGCTAATTTATGTTTGATTCATGGATGATCCTCTTATCCAAAATCACAATCCCTTAAAGAGAAAATATTAAATATATTTTGGTTGGTTCAGTTTCTTAAACACAGATATCCTTAAAATGAGTAAATAGCTTCACATTCTCATTTTCTATATTCTCTAAATTTTTTCATGTATTAATATAGAATTATATGATTGTGAATTCTGACACTATAGACTACATCTCTAAATACTATTTTATTTTGTTTCATATTGTTTCTTTCAGTGGTATGGGGAATAATTTTGGGCTTTAGATGGAAAAGATTTGGATATGATGCCCACCACTTTAAATACTTTTATAATTTTATTTAATAACCATAATGAACCTCGGTTTCTTCAAACTTTATAAATAGAAAAATAGTACCAATGTTATGCAGTTTAAGAGAGGAAAAACCTATTAAGCTTCTGATATACCAAGCCTATCAGTAAACGGTAGCTATTAAAAAGAGACCTCTGTGTAAATTCAATCTCCTGTGTTTAGGAAAAATAATAATATAAATTCTCAAAACATTTTCTAACTCAGGACATTTCAAGCTATCTCTAAAAGTGTTCTGGGGGGTCTGTGACGCTGTGTACTTGCCTAAATGTCATCCATGAACCCTAAAATGTATATAGTTTATAAATTATTTCAGAATACATATCTTCTAGGGGTGCCTGGGTAGTTTTTAAGCATCTGCCTTTGATGGCTCGGGTCATGATCCCAGGATTCTGGGATGGAGCCCCGCATTGGGCTCCCTGCTCAGCGGGAAGCCTGCTTCTCCCTCTCCCACTCCCCGTCCTTGTGTTCCCTCTCTCACTGTCTCTCTCTGTCAAATAAATAAATAAAATATTAAAAAAAGATACATATATTCTAAATATAAATATATTTGCAGAATTTTAGCACCAGACAGCTGACAAGACAGAGACGGAAGCTTGAGCCAAAGACATAAGTAACCCATATCCATGAGGTCTGGAGAGGCCCATACCTTGGACGTGGGTGAGAACATGAAGAATGAGGAGGAGAGCTCCCACACTTGCTGACAACCTCTGCGCATTCACACGAAGAGATGTCAGAAGAGGAGAGCATGGCAGAGCTGGGAAGAGCACATTATTTATCCCCATCTACACTGTCCTTTCTCCCCAAACAGCTCAACATAGAAACTGATTCAATATGGCAAAGACTAGACTAGACCATTCAAGCTCCTTGCTCTGGGAACAATGGAAATGAGGCCAAAGAGCATACACTCTGGTTGACCATAACTCACAGACAAATGAGATCTTTTATAATAAAGAAAGTAGTGAAAACATTAAAAGAATACTTTAAGTATATCTGAAACACCATTTCTATACAAAAGTAGCAATGCCTACAGGGACTAAAGCTACCTGTGATGTTAATTCTTGCTATTCTTCTTATGTTTTTGGATGTTAATTTGTTGTTGCAATTCTGTCTTAAATTGCTTTTATAATCTCAAATTATTAGTTTTCACTAAGCATATTAGAGAATCACAACTTCCCCCCCAAATCGTCTCTCTTAATACTTCCTACAAAGTTTTATACTTTTTATTTATTTATTTATTTATTTTTAAATTTTATTATGTTATGTTAATCACCATACATTACATCATTAGTTTTTGTTGTAGTGTTCCATGATTCATTGTTTGCCTATAACACCCAGTGCTCCATTCGATACGTGCCCTCTTTAATACCCATCACCAGGCTAACCCATCCCCACACCCCTCTCCCCTCCAGAACTCTCAGTTTGTTTCTCAGAGTCCATAGTCTCTCATGGTTTGTCTCCCCCTCCAATTCCCCCCCTTCATTTCTCCCTTCCTACTATCTTCTTCATTTTTTTTTTTTTTTTTAAGATTTTATTTATTTATTTGACAGAGAGAGACATAGCGAGAGCAGGAACACAAGCAGGGGGAGTGGGAGAGGGAGAAGCAGGCCTCCCGCAGAGCAGGGAGCCCGATGTGGGGCTCGATCCCAGGACCCTGGGATCATGACCTGAGCCGAAGGCAGACGCTTAACGACTGAGCCACCCAGGCGCCCGCTATCTTCTTCATTTTTAACATATAACGTATTATTTGTTTCAGAGGTATAAGTCTATGATTCAACAGTCTTACACAATTCATAATGCTCACCATAGCACATACCCTCCCCAATGTCTACCACCCAGCCACCCCATCCCTCCCAACCCCCACCACTCCAGCAAGCCTCAGTTTGTTTCCTGAGATTAAGAATTCCTCATATCAGTGAGATCATATGATACATGTCTTTCTATGATTGACTTATTTCGCTCAGCATAATACCCTCCAGTTCCATCCACGTCGTTGCAAATGACAAGATTTCATTCCTTTTGATGGCTGCATAATATTCCATTGTATATATACACCACATCTTCTTTATCCATTCATCTGTCGATGAACATATTTATTTATTTTTTAAAGATTTTATTTATTATTTGACAGAGAGACATATAGTGAGAGAGGGAACCCAAGCAGGGGGAATGGAAGAGGGAGAAGCAGGCTCCTGCTGAGCAGGGAGCCCAATGCGGGGCTCGATCCCAGGACTCTGGGATTGTGACCTGAGCCAAAGTCAGACACTTAACCAACTGAGCCACCCAGGCACCCCCAAAGTTTTATACTTTAAATAGACCATCACTACATGCTTGCAAATTTACTTCATTTGTGTTAATGAATTCTTCATTACTATGGCAATTTATCAAGTATTGAATCCTATTGAATCACAACAATCTTACTGATTACATTGTTTATATTTCCAGAGCACATCTCCACCCACAGTAAATTTACCGTTCAAACATTTCCATACCCAAGGATTATGGAGATTGATAATAATCCAAGATAGATTTCAGGCTCCAAATACCAGCTACCAGACTATTCATCACTGAGTTTGTCCATTCATGGCTGACTTGTCTTTTGATACCTCACACATTTGGACTTGGCTTGGCTCTACTTTTGGACTTTTCTAAGCTGCTATTAAAAGAGACCCTCATCTCTCTTACTTCCACATGTGTTTCATTCCCCCTTGAATTTAAAATAAAAGTAAAACATTATTCAGTGCTTTTATCTTAGTTCTGGGCAAGAGTAAGTGTTCAGTAGATTCTTATTAATAGACTGTCTCATTCCTGAGTTAACTATTCATCTTCCCAACAGTGGTGTCTTTATAAATTTCTAGTGATACATTCTTACTCCTTTTATTTCCTTCACTCTGTTCTTTTAGGAAAAAAAAAAAAAAAAACCTTCCTTTTTTTTTTTCTATATAGATAGGAAATAATCATGAGGTATAAGAGATTGAAATGAAAATTTGGACTTCAAATGGACAACAACAATGATAAATGGAAACTTAAATGTGCAACTTGTCTCTTGGGGACTTTATTCATTGAAATTTCTTTGGGTGAAGTAGCGTAGTAGCATGTATATAAACTATGAAAAATTCTAGAAGTCAAAGATATGAAAATGATTATATATAATAATTGATTAAACATATAATCAATCTGCTCCAGAAATTCTCTTAGATTAGAAAGTGTCTTGAGGAAATACCTTAAGAAATATTTAGAAATAGGGTGCCTGGGTGGCTCAGTCGTTAAGTGTCTGCCTTCGGCTCAGGTCATGATCCCAGCGTCCTGGGATCGAGTCCCACATCGGGCTCCCTGCTCCGCGGGAAGCCTGCTTCTCCCTCTCCCACTCCCCCTGCTTGTGTTCCTGCTCTCACTATGTCTCTTTCTGTCAAATAAATAAATAAAATTTAAAAAAAAAAAAAAAAAAAAAAAGAAATATTTAGAAATAGACTATTAGACCCTATAAGAATAAATGTCAGCAGAAACACAAGCAACCAGCTTTATTGGATTTTAATTATCCCATCAGAGATGGAGCAAAGGTACTGTTAGACTGTGTGGCAAAGAAGAAAAGGGAAGAGAGTGAAGCCAAAGAGGGACCGTTGTCTTAGGAGTGTGGCCCTAACACGGGTTTCTGTCCCTCCTCCAGGACAGCTTTCCACCTGTGTTCCTAATCCCTTCTGTGTGTGTCCTTCGGTATTCCCAGTCTATGTCCTATGTCCTTTCTTTTTCATTATTGCATCAGAGAGAACACTTTGGTGATGTGATAGGGTAAAAGGAGCTAAGGAAATATGAGCAAAAGCTACTCTATGAAACTGGGACATACCTATGGGCGGCATGAGGGAAGGTCGAAATGTTGGATGACAGGGAATGTGGAAATTGTCAAAAATGAAGACAGTATGGGGAAAGAATACAATGGCTTCATCAAGGTGAAATCCAGAGACAAACCTCATTGATTTTTAACAAATTAGGAGACTGTGATAGAGAATTAGTTACAAAGTATAAAAAACAAAAAGTCACTCCAAATGTTACCTCTATTAATAATCATTACTATACCTACTAACTGTAATCCCAAGAATTTATTTTTGCATATAAACACGTAGAAAGACAAATAAAAAGTATTTTTAAACAATGAGGCCATATTTACTTTAAAACAAAAAACAAACAAAAAAACAGAAATTTTACTTGTCTTTGAAAGACATAAAAAGATCTGAAAGAGAACAAATGAAAATACAACTGCTGAAATCCAGATAATTTTTGTAAATAACCTTTATACACTCTCAAAATCACACACACACACACACACAACCACACACACATTCACACAATAATATTAATAAATGTGAAATTAAATTTTAAAAACTATTTATGTGGAGAAACAAACACTCCTATACATTGCTGGTTGGAATGCAAAGTAGTGCAGCAACTTTAAAAGACAATTTAGAGGTTTCTTTTAAATGTAAATATAATCTTGCCACGTGATTGAGGATCATTCTCCTTGGTATTTTACCCAAAGGAACTGAAAACTGTGTCCACATAAAAAACCTGCCATCTGATGCTTATAGCAGTTGTATTCATAATTGTCCAAACGTAGAAACAACTAAGATGTGAATGGATAAATAAACTGGTACAACCAAACAATGGAATATTACTTAGTGTTAAAACAAAATGAGCTAGCAAGCCATGAAAAAATATGGGGGAAATGTAATTGCATATTACAAAGTGAAAGAAGCCAATTTAAGGAGGCTGCATACTATATGATTCTAACTATATGAAATTCTGGAGAAAGCAAAAGTATGGAGACAAACAGATTAGTGTTTACCAGGGATAGTCAGGGGAGAGATGAATAGGTGGAACACAGAAGCTTTTAAGGGCAGTGAAAATACTCTGTATGATATTATAATGATGGAAACATGTCATTATCCAAACCCATTTGTCCATACCCATAGAATGTACAACATCCTAAGTTAACCCTAAAAACCTTAAGATAAGCTATGAACTTGGAGTGATTATGATGTGTCAATGTAGGGCTCATTCATGGTAAAAAAAAATATGTACCACTCTATTGGGGAAAGTGAATAACAGGGGAGGCTATGCATATGTGGGGGAATGAGGTAAGGAGAACTCTGTACCTTAATCTCACTTTTTTTGGTAACCTAAAACTGCTGTAAAAAAAATAAAGTCTTTAAAATTTAAAAAATATGCTGGGGCACCTGGGTGGCTCAGTCGGTTAAGCGTCTGCCTTCAGCTCAGGTCATGACCCCAGGGTCCTGGGATGGAGCTCTGCATTGGGCTCCCTGCTCAGTGGGGAGTCTGCTTCTTCCTCTCCTCCTGCTTGTGTTCTCTCTCTCTCTCTCTCAAATAAATAAAATCTTTAACAAATAAAATAAAATTTAAAATATATATATATTTTTCCAATATTTGAATTTTATATAGAGATGTTTAATTCTCATTTGAGAGTTTAAAGAATGTAGACACTAGCATTTCTTCCTACTTCAAAGATACCCTGCCAATTCATAGGTAGTTGTTATTCAACTTTGAGTGACTATTCTATCTTGTTTTTGTTTTGTTTTGTTTTGAAAACATGGAGGGAGTTGGAAACATAAGATGGGGCAGCCAGTATTTTCAATTCTAGTTCTCTCAATCTTGCTAGCAATACTACTATGTTCTCTGTCTTCCTGTAATCTTTCACTGTTTTCAGCCTCCACACCTTTGTACAGCTCTCTTTGGTGGTCATGTGAATACTTCTCTTCATGGCCATCATAGACCACAGCTCACCTTTGGCAATTTCCTTCAGGTTAGAGGTATGTCACAGATGATGAAGGTAGCACACCTGCATGATTTTTCCTTTAGCTCCAACTTCTCTGTCTTGTTGAGATACGGGTCCCAATCCAAATAAGAACATTTCCTGTTCTCTTTTGGTTCACCCTAGTCCCTAGGTTAAGTTTCCTTAAAGGATTAGCCAATGGACCTTTCATGAGTTTTAAACTATCAGAGAAATTTGCAACCTTCCCAATACTTAAGGCTATGTGCATGTTCTCAACATCCTTCATTATTTTGGTTTAAATTTCACTATTTTGGAAAATCCTTCATAGTTCTTTTGTTTTATTTTGTTCGTTTATAATTATGATTATATTAAAGATAAATTATCTATGATATTTTTTGTTCTTTTTAGAGAGTTTCCTTCCAGATAATAAAGGCAGGAATGGAAGTAAAATTTTTACCTCCTCCATATTTTTTTTTTCAGAAGTTACACAAAATATTCTGAATGGTTAAAATGATGATTGGGGCATCTTAAGTTACTTTCCTTCCCTACTTTCTTTTTCTCCAACCAAACCACTGTAAATAAGTGGAATTATTGAGATTTTCTTCCTTAAATTTGTTTTTCTAAAATTACAAGTACTGGGGTGCCTGGGTGGCTCAGTTGTTAAGCGTCTGCTTTCGGCTCAGGTCATGATCCCAGGGTCCTGGGATCTAGCCCCACATCGGGCTCCCTGCTCGGCGGGAAGCCTGCTTCTCCCTCCCCCACTCCCCCTGCTTGTGTTCCCTCTCTCTCTGTGTCTCTCTCTGTCAAATAAATAAATAAAATCTTTAAAATAAAATAAAATAAAATAAAATAAATGACAAGTACTCACTGTTTAAAAAATATGGATAAATTATCACTAAAAGCTAACCAATTTTGAGAATCAAATGAATAAATTTAAATTCCTTTCAATTTGTCAATGCCTTGTGAATAAGTATTATTAAAAGATAATAATGATTTAGGTCTTAATAAAAATGATCTTTGCTGTTTTATAATGGAAGAATATGTTATTTTCTTACATTAAGAATTTATATTTCTAACACTCAAACATTAGCCTTAAATGAGCTGCAATTTTCAAAACAATTAACTGTTAAGTAGAACCCACAGCTGTATTTTAAAAAATAATTGTGAGAAAATTATCAGAGAAAAATAGATTGAAGCTACTTTCTAGAACTGGATTAATCATTTCTAAAAACAAACAAACGAACAAAAAAACAGATGATAAGAGACAAAGAATCCATTTTTATGATGAAATAACTTTCTTATGATTAGCTACAATTAGCATTTTAAATATGTTTCTAATTGATTTTAAGCTTAAATTTGTACATTATCAATATATGTACTGCATCATTTAAAAATAACATTCCAGAATCCTAGTGGTTATTTATTTTTTTTTAATGTTCAAGGAATGTAAAACATAATAGAAACTCTCAGAATTGTACTGCCTGTTCTCTTTTTATTAGTTCAATATAACATAAAGGTGTTAAGATTACAAGATAGTATTTAAAAATGCAGCCATAAATTTTATAAATATGCCCTATAATGCTTTTGAATTGTACTTGTTATTCTCATGAGGGATATATTCTGTAAGAGTAGGTATCTCAAAAAACCTATCCTGCAGGCAATGTTCCATTGGTAGAATAAAATGGTATTTAAAGGGACACCAATTTTTTTCAAAAAGACTAAATATATCAGATTTATTAAAATTTCAGTGTTAACTTTATGAAAATCATACACTGAAGCAGAAGGCCAAGACAATAACAGTTCAAAATACTATAATTCACCATGATAAGTAGCTATTTATTTCTTTCCTTGCAAACTGGAAAATAAAAAAGAATAGACAAATACTATCTTTGCAGCATGAAATTGTAAGTTCTATAATATTATGTAGTTGAATAAGGAGGCAGAAATTACTAATTATCAAGAGGGACATTAGTGTATTTCTTAACACTTTAATTCAATGAATCTATTTTTGCATCTACTATAGGTCAAGCAAATGGTAAATTCTTGGAAAACAGAGATGAATGATACTTATTTCAATATCTATCACCTATTTCTTGTTCTCAAGGACTTCACACACTAGTGAAACTTATACACAAATAACCTCAGACAGTACAATAAATATAATAGAACAACAAGGGAGCCAAGTGGATGCAAAGGAAGTACACTTGGTTTCATTGGTTTGGGAAGACTTTGGAACAGGTGGGTTGTAGATGAATGGAAGACACATAACTTAGAATGAGACTAGAGACAGACTAAAACAGCAAAGACTGTGCAAGGGTCCATACAGTAAGGAAATCTTTGGTCTGAGAAATTACATGCTCCCAATTGAAGACAAGAGTAATAGAATAGGTTTGAGAGAAAAGAAGGTATGGTATCTCAGGACTTGGGACTAATTAAATATACTGCTTAGGCACAAGGAGAGGTTTGTGTCATTTTCCACGATGTTGACAATTTTGAATGAGAAGGATTGGTGATTATGTCAGTAACTGATTCAAAAATTACAAATAAAGGGCCTGATTTTAGGTCATAAATTTCATTTATTTAGTATTTTCAAAATATTTATTGAAAAACTATTTTATGCAGGGGCGCCTGGGTGGCTCAGTCGTTAAGCGTCTGCCTTCGGCTCAGGTCATGATCTCAGGGTCCTGGGATCGAGCCCCACATTGGGCTCCCTGCTCGGCGGGAAGCCTGCTTCTCCCTCTCCCACTCCCCCTGTTTGTGTTCCCTCTCTCTCTGTGCCTCTCTCTGTCAAATAAATAAATAAAAAATCTTTAAAAAAAAAAAAAAAAGAAAAGAAAAACTATTTTATGCATGACTTTTGGCTTGGTTCCAAATCTACACAGATTAAAAAGCATGGTAATTGTCCTCAAGGACTCCTAATACAAAGAGGATGAGGATGATACAGTTATTATATTACATATATAATTATATTATTGCTAACATTCACATAGCCTTTAATATATGTTAACTCACTTAATCTTCTTAAACTTATATATAAGATAGGTGCTATTATACCAACCACGTTATGGCTGAGAGAACTAAAACACAGACAAAATAATTTTCCAATGTTACAATACTAGTTGAGTGGCAAAGTCAGAATTCCAGAGTCCATCCTTTTAATAATTAAACAATAAGAAATAGGATAAAATAAAATAAAAAAGTATGAGTAAGTTTAGTTCATGATGCTATGTAGGCTCAAGTGAGGGGCAGCTAATTCACTCTGCAAAGACTCACTAACAGAGGTGAACTTTGACACTATTGCTGAAGATTAAGGAAGATGTAGGCATAACAATAAGGAGAAGATAACACTTTGAGCCAAGAACTGGTCAGTCCACAACCATACACTTTGCAAACAGTAACAATTAGGGCCATATAACAGAGCTAATGATACCTATTTTTAGTTGCAAGTGATGAAACAAATTATGGGGGTGTGCATGGAATCTACAGATTTTATGATAAAAAATAGAGAATCCATAAAGGATATGCTGAGTAATTTTAATGAGTCTGCATCAAGCTGTTTTAAGAATTAAAATATTCATAAAGTTTACAGTAGATAGCAGCTTATCACAAGTTTGATAATAAATATTAAGTATAGTTTTAGTATAATAGAAGACAGAATTCATCAGTTATTTTGATTCTACTGAGGCAATAGACTATAGTAAACAGTATAGCAATTAGGGTTTAACACTGATACACATTTTCAATTTTTTTCAGTTTATCTGGGGAAAATTATATTTAATTGATGTTAGAAAGTTATACTAACTATTCTCTAACATATGTAAGGGTATGAAAATTAATTCACCATCAAATATTCTTTGTAGCCCAACTACGTGTTAGGTAATATGAATGGAAAAGATAAATTACAAACAATTAATGTTCCTAAAGGAGGTTTTTTTTTTTTTTAAAGATTTTATTTATTTATTTGAGAGAGAGAGAATGAGAGAGAGCACATGAGAGGGGGGAGGGTCAGAGGGAGAAGCAGACTCCCTGCCGAGCAGGGAGCCCGATGCGGGACTCGATCCAGGGACTCCAGGATCATGACCTGAGCTGAAGGCAGTCGCTTAACCAACTGAGCCACCCAGGCACCCTCCTAAAGGAGTTTTAATTTACTCTCTGGGTGTATATATAGCTATGAAACACACTAGATTGTGGTTAGGATCTTGGAGGGTTTCAAAGAGCCACTGTAATTCAAGTGATTAAAAAATTACTCTAGATTCATGGGGGAAAAAAGATACTTTATTTTTTTTTTTAAGATTTTATTTATTTATTTGGCAGAGAGATAGACAGCGAAAGAGGGAACACAAGCAGGGGGAGTGGGAGAGGGAGAAGCAGGCTTCCTGCCAAGCACGGAGCCTGATGCGGGGCTCAATCCCAGGACCCTGGGATTATGACCTGAGCTAAAAGCAGACGCTTAATGACTGAGCTACCCAGGCGCCCCAAAAAAAGATACTTTAAAATTATAAGGAGAGCAAAATGGTGAAATGGACAGTTCCAAATATTCATTTCTCCATATCCACATAGAAACACAAGTAGAAATAGTCAGGATCAACTTTATCAGAAAACAGTAAAGTATTTACAGCAAAGCAAATGCTGAATCAAGAAAGAGGCAATTTAGAGATGGTAAAGTAGGCTTTGGCATTTTTTACTTGCCCTTGTCATACCCCCTTTTCAGATCAGCAGCAGTGCTGAACACAGAAGACCATTCTTCTGATGGTCCCTGGTTTCAGAGGAAGTATAGCAGATCTTATTCTCAAATTATTATGCTGTTCTCTTCTAACCCATCTAGGGACTACCTGAAGGCCTTAGGCAAGGTGTTCATCTCTGTTTCATCTAACGTAGAATTTACTCAGGGTGGACAAGCAATAGGCATTCCTTGAAAACATTATTAGTCAAATGAAAAACTTGAAGCCATCTGGGCAAAAGATTATAGTTGAAATATACAATAGACTACATAAAGGCTGAAAAGAAAATCTGAGGAGACAGTTTCTTTGAAAAAGTAGGGCATTTAAAGACACCTATACATACTAGGGAATTTGGTAAGCAATGCACATGCCCCGGACAGGATACACTGTCAGAAAAGACCAGAAAGAACTCCAGATTTGTACAACAGGCTGATCTCTAGGTTTGGGGCAAGCAGGAAATGAAATCTAAAGCAGAAAAGTAAACCACATCTGGCCAAGTGTTAAAGGAAACCAATTGTCAAAGACTGAGAGAATATATTTTGTTGTTGTTTTATTCCTGGCATCTAAAGAAAGCTTTGTCAAAACAATAGCTGAAAAAAAAAAAACAAAAAACAATAGCTGAACAGAAGTTAAATGAACAGAGATTTTGGAGGTAGGGAAAAGATGGTGGAGGAGTAGGGAACCCTATTCCAACCGGTCCCCTGAGTTGAGCTGGATATCTACCAGACCACTCTGAACACCCACAAAATCAACCTGAGATGTAAGAAGATATATCTGGATCTTGACAAACAGAATATCACAGGTGGTTGGTTTCGAGGTATGAAGTGGGGAGCTGTGATTCCACGGGCAGATACTGGAAGAAGGGCAGATATCTGAAGAAGGGGGAGGGAGCCTTCAGGATCCTGCACTGCTGGTGCATGAAAGCCTCCCACGCTGGGGATGGGGCACAGACTCGCAGACCAGTAGTGGCAGGGAAAGGACTTTAGGGCAGCCCCCCAGACTGAAACCTGGAGCGGCTCAGCCGCATCTGCAAACTGGGGGTAGCTGGCAGTTTTAGAAGCACAAAGGGCAGAGATGTGCCCCAAACTGGAGGTGAGGACTGGGAGTACTGCTGAGGGGTGCAAAAACACAGGACATTGCAGTTTATAGCAGCACAGACAGAAACGGAGATAGTGTGGCCAGGAGAGCTCACTGAAGAACAGACTGCAATCTCTCTGTTCTGAAACAGAAGGTTGGAAACGGTCTCTTTTACTCTCTCAGAATAGATGAGGAAAGCCTCCACGGAAAGCCGCCAGAGAACAAAAGTCCCAAAAAACCGGTTTTCACTGACCCCATCCCCCCTCCACAGGGGGCAGGGCAACTCTGCCCAAACAGGGTTGCCTGAGTAACAGGGCAGCAGGCCCCTCCCCCAGAAGACAGGCTGGGAGAACAAGAAGCCAGCAACCCTAAGGTCCCTAGAAAACAGGTGCATCTTGCTTGGGTTGTGGTCAATAATTTGGAATCTGTAAATTCCCTCAACCACCCCTCAACAGAATGACTAGGAGGAGGAACCACCAAAATAGGAAGACTGAGAGACTGTGACTTCTGCCACAGATTTACAAATGGATACAGATATAAGCAAGATGTCGGAAGTAGACTTCAGGGTAACAGTTACGAAGACGATAGCTAGAATGGAGAAATCAATTAATGGCAACATAGAGTATCAAAGGGCAGAAATGAAAGCTGAACTGGCAGAACTTAAAAATGCTATCAATGAGATCCAATTTAATCTAGATACTCTAATAGCTAGGGTAAATGAGGCAGAAGAACAAATTAGTGATCTTGAAGACAAAATGTTAGAAAAGAAGGAGGGGCACCTAGGTGTCTCAGTTGGTTAAGTGTCTGCCTTCGGCTCAGGTCATGATCCCAGGGTCCTGGGATCGAGCCCCACACCGGGCTCCCTGCTCGGCAGGAAGCCTGCTTCTCCCTCTCCCTCTCCCACTCCCCCTGCTTGTGTTCCTGCTTTCACTGTATCTCTCTCTGTCAAATAAATAAATAAAAATCTAAAAAGAAGAAGGAAAAAGAGGAGCCTGGGAGAAACAACTCAAAATCCATGAAAACAGAATTAGAGAAATAAGTGACGCCATGAAACGTTCCAATGTCAGAATTATTGGGATCCCTGAGGGGGTGGAGAGAGAGGACTAGAAGATATATTTGAGCAAATCATAGCTGAGAACTTCTCCAGTCTGAGGAACAAAACAAACATTTGTGTCCTAGAGGCAGAGAGGACCTCTCCCAAGATCAAGGAAAACAGACTAATGCCCTGGCATGTAATAGTAAAACATGCAAATCTTAGAACCAAGGAAACCATCTTAAGGGCAGTTAGTGGGAAGAGATTCCTTATGTACAGAGGGAGGAACATCAGAATAACGTCAGACCTATCCACAGAGACTTGGCAAGTCAGAAAGAGCTGACAAGACATATTCAGGGTACTAAATGAAAAGAACATGCAGCCAAGAATACTTTATCTGGCAAGGCTGTCATTTAGAATGGATGGAGAGATGCAGAGCTTCCAAGACCAGCAGAAACTGAAAGAATATGTGACCACTAAGCTGGCCCTGCAAGAAATATTAAGGGGGGTTCTATAAAAGGAGAAAGACCCCAAGAGTGATATAGAACAGAAATTTACAGAGACAATCTATAGAAACAAGGAATTCACAGGCAACATGATGACAATAAATCCATATCTTTCAATAATCACTCTCAATGTGAACGGCCTAAATGCTCCCATAAAATGGCACAGGGTTGCAGATTGGATAAAAAGACAGGACCCATCCATATGCTGTCTACAAGAGACTCAGTTTGAACCTAAAGATACATCCAGACTGAAAGTGAAGGGATGGAGATCCATCTTCCATGCCAACGGACCTCAAAAGAAAGCTGGGGTAGCAATTCTTTTTTTTTTTTTTTTTTTTGACCATCATAGGGTTTTATTTATTTATTTATTTATTTATTTATTTTTATTATGTTATGTTAATCACCATACATTACATTATTAGTTTTTGATGTAGTGTTCCATGATTCATTGTTTGCATATAACACCCAGTGCTCCCTGAATGTAAATGGGCTAAATGCCCCAATCAAAAGACACAGGCTATCAGAGTGGATAAAAAAAGAAGACCCATCGATATCCTGTCTGCAAGGGACTCATTTTAGACCCAAAGACACCCCCAGATTGAAAGTAAGGGGGTGGAAAACCATTTACCATGCTAATTGACACCAAAAGAAAGCTGGGGTGGCAATCCTTATATCAGACAAATTAGATTTTAAACCAAAGACTATAATAAGAGATGAGGAAGGACACTATATCCTACTTAAAGGGTCTATCTATCCAACAAGAAGATCTAATAATTGTAAATATCTAACATGGGAGCAGCCAATTATATAAGGCAATTAATAACAAAAACAAAGAAACACATTGGCAACAATACAGTAATAGTGGTGGACTTTAACACCCCCCTCACTGAAATGGACAGATCATCTAAGCAAAAGATCAACAAGGAAATAAAGACTTTAAATGACACACTGGACCAAATGGACTTCACAGATATATTCAGAACATTCCATCCCAAAGCAACAGAATACACATTCTTCTCTAGTGCCCATGGAACATTCTCCAGAATAGATTACATCCTAGGTCACATGTCAGGTCTCAACCAATACCAAAAGTTTGGGATCATTCCCTGCCTATTTTCAGACCACAATGCTTTGAAACTAGAACTCAATCACAAGAGGAAAGTCGGAAAGAACTCAAATACATGGAGGCTAAAGAGCACCCTACTAAAGAATGGATGGGTCAACCAGGAAATTAAAGAAGAATTAAAAAAAAATCATGGAAACAAATGAAAATGAAAACACAACTGTTCAAAATCTTTGGGATGCAGCAAAGGCAGTCCTAAGAGGAAAGTATATAGCAATACAAGCCTTTCTCAAGAAACAAGAAAGGTCTCAAATATACAACATAATCCTACACCTAAAGGAGCTGGAGAAAGAACAGCAAATAAAGCCTAAACCTAGCAGGAGAAGAGAAATAATAAAGATCAGAGCAGAAATCAATGAAACAGAAACCAAAAGAAGAGTAGAACAGATCAAAGAAACTAAGAGCTGGTTCTTTGAAAGAATTAACAAGATTGATAAACTCTGGCCAGACATATCAAAAAGAAACGAGAAATGGGGTAGCAATTCTTATATCAGACAAATTAGATTTTAAGCCAAAGACTGTAGTTAGAGACACAGAAGGACACTATATCATTCTTAAAGGGTCTATCCAACAAGAAGATCTAACAATTGTAAATATCTGCACCCCCAACATGGGAGCAGCCAACTACATAAGCCAACTGTTAACCAAAATAGTCATATTGATAATAATACATTAATTATAGGAGACCTCAATACTCCACTCTCAGCAATAGACAGATCATCTAAGCAGAAAATCAACAAAGAAACAAGAGCTTTGAATGACACGCTGGACCAGATGGACCTCATAGATATATACAGAACATTCCACCCTAAAACAATGGAATACTCATTCTTCTTGAGCGCACATGGAACTTTCTCCAGAATAGACCATATACTGGGTCACAAATCAGGTCTCAACCAATACCAAAAGATTGAGATTATTCCCTGCATATTCTCAGACCATAATGTTTTAAAACTGGAACTCAATCACAAGAAAAATTTGGAAGAAATTCAAACACTTGGAAGTTAAAGACCACTCTGCTCAAGAATGTTTGGGTCAACAAGGAAATCAAAGAAGAACTTAAAAAATTCATGGACACCAATGAGAACGAAAACACATTGGTCCAAAATCTATGGGATACTGCAAGCACGGTCCTAAGGGGGAAATACATAGCCATCCAAGCCTCACTCAAAAAAATAGAAAAATCCCGAATTCACCAACTAACTCTACACCTTAAAGAACTAGAGAAAAAGCAACAAATGATGCCTAAGCCATGCGTTAGAAGAGAAATAATTAAGATTAGAGCAGAGATCAATGAATTAGAAACTAGAAACACAGTAGCTCAGATCAAAGAAACTAGAAGCTGGTTCTTTGAAAGAATTAATAAGATCGATAATCCACCAGCCAGACTTATGCAAAAGAAAAGAGAAAGGACCCAAATTAATAAAATTAGGAATGAAAGGGGAGAGATCGCAACTAACACCAAGGAATAGAAACAATTATTAGAAATTATTATCAACAACTATATGCCAATAAATTAAGCAACCTGGAAGAAATGCATGCCTTCCTGGAAACCTATAAGCTACCAAGACTGAAACAGAAAGAAATTGACAACCTGAATAGGCCAATAACCAGTAACAAGATTGAAGCAGTGATCAAAAAAAAAAAAAAAAAAACCTCCCAAAAACAAGAGTCCAGGGCCTGATGGATTCCCTGGGGAATTCTACCAAACATTCAAAGAAGAAATAATACCTATTCTCCTGAAGCTCTTTCAAAAAACAGAAACAGAAGGAAAGTTTCCAGACTCATTCTATGAGGCCAACATTACCTTAATCCCCAAACCAGGGAAAGACCCCATCAAAAAGGAGAATTTCAGACCTATATCCCTGATGAATATGATTTCCAAAATCCTCAACAAAATCCTAGCTAATAGGATCCAACAATACATTAAAAGGATCATCCACCACGACCAAGTGGGATTTATCCCTGGGATGCAAGGGTGGTTCATCATTCACAAATCAGTGTGATAGAACACATTAATAAGAGGAGAGAGAAGAACCATATGGTCCTCTCAATTGATGCAGAAAAAGCATTTGACAAAATACAGCATCCTTTCCTGATTAAAACTCTTCAGAGTATAGGGATAGAGGGACCATTCCTCAATTTCATAAAATCCATTTATGAAAAACCCAGTGAATATCATCCTCAATGGGGAAAAGCTGAGAGTCTTTTCATTAAGATCAGGAACATGACAAGGATGCCCACTCTCACCACTATTGTTCAACATAGTACTAGAAGTCCTAGCAAGAGTGATCAGACAACAAAAAGAAATAATAGGTATTCAAATTGGCAAAAAAGAAGTCAAACTCTCTCTCTCTGCAGATGGCATGATACTTTATGTGGAAAATCCAAAAGACTCCACCCCCAAATTACTAGAATTCATATAGCAATTCAGTAATGTGGCAGGATACACAATCAATGCACAGAAATCAGGTGCTTTCTTATACACTAACAATGCAACTGTAGAAAGAGAAATTAGAGAAATGATTCCATTTACAATAGCACCAAAAACCATAAGATATCTCGGAATAAACCTAACCAAAGAGGTAAAGGATCTATACTCTAGGAACTACAGAACACTCATGAAAGAAATTGAAGAAAACACAAAAAGATGGAAAAGCATTCCATGCTCATGAATCAGAAGAATAAACATTGTTAAAATGTCTATGCTGCCCAGAGCAATCTATACCTTCAATGCCATCCTGATCAAAATTCCAATGACATTTTTCAAAGTGCTGGAACAAACAATCCTAAAATTTGTATGGAATCAGAAAAGATCCTGAAGCTCCAAGGAAATGTTGAAAAAGAAAAACAAAGCTGGGGCATCATGTTGCCTGATTTCAAGCTATATTACAAATCTGTGATCACCAAGACAGCATGGTACTGGCACAAAAACAGACATATAGACCAATGGAACAGAATAGAGAGCCCAGATATGGATCCTCAACTCTGTGGTCAAATAATCTTTCACAAAGCAGGAAAAAATATGCAATGGAAAAAGAGAGTCTCTTCAATAAATGGTGCTGGGAAAACTGGGCAGCTATATACAGAAGAATGAAACTCAACCATTCTCTAACACCATACACAAATATAAGCTCAAAACGGATGAAAGACCTCAATGTGAGACAGGAATCCATCAAAATCCTAGAGGAGAACATAGGCAGTAACCTCTTCGACATCGACCACAGCAACTTATTTCAAGATACATCTCTAAAGGCAAGGGAAACAAAAGCAAAAATGAACTTTTGGGACCCCATCAAGATAAAAAGCTTCTGCACAGCAAAGGAAACAGTCAACAAAACAAAGAGGCAACCCACAGAATGGGAGAAGATATTTGCAAGTGACACTACGGACAAAGGGCTGATAACCAAGATCTATAAAGAACTTCTCAAACTCAACACCCAAAAAACAAATAATCAAGTAAAAAAATGGGCAGAAGACATGAACAGACACTTCTCAAAAGAAGACATACAAATGGCTAACAGACACATGAAAAAATGTTCATCATCATTAGCCATCAGGGAAATCCAAATCAAAACCACATTGAGATACCACCTTACACCAGTCAGAATGGCAAAAATGGACAAGGCAAGAAACAACAAACGTTGGAGAGGTTATGGAGAAAGGGGAACCCTCTTATACTGTTGGTGGGAATGCAAGTTGGCACAGCCACTTTGGAAAACAGTGTGGAGGTTCCTCAAAAAATTAAAAATAGAACTACCCTATAACACAGCAATTGCACTCCTGGGTATTTACCCCAAAGACACAGATATAAGGAAAAGAAGGGTCCTATGCACCCCAATGTTCATAGCAGCAATGTCTGCAATAGCCACTGTGGAAAGAGCCAAGATGCCCTTCAACAGATGAATGGATAAAGATGTGGTCCATCTATACAATGGAATATTACTCAGCCATCAGAAACATGGATGGGACTGGAGGAGATTATGCTAAATTACACAAGTCAAGCAGAGAAAGTCAATTATCATATGGTTTCTCTTTTTGTGGAACATAAGGAATAGCATGGAGGACATTAGGAGCAGGAAGGGAAATATGAAGGGGGGGAAATTGGAGGGAGAGATGAACCGTGAGAGTCTATGGACTCTGAGAAACAAACTTAAGGTTTTAGAGGGGAGGGGGCTGGGGGGATGGGTTAGCCTGGTGATAGGTATTAAGGAGGGCATGTACTGCATGGAGCACTGGGTGTTATACGAAAACAATGAATCATGGAACACTACATCAAAAGCTAATGATGTACAGTATGGTGACTGACATAACATAATAAAATTAAATTAAATTAAAAAAAAATAAATGAACAGAGAATTCACTGACCACACACACCAAAGAATATAGTCCTTTGCAAAAATAATTTAGAAAAGTTATTAAACAGACAACTGTAGCCTATACTAATCGACAATAACAAACCCTGAGGAGTGGGAAGAATTTGATTGCCAGATTTATCACACTATAATATCTGAATATTTCATTTTAAAAATATAATCACAAGGCATACAAAAAAAAAAAAAAAAAAAAAAACAGGGAAGCCAGATCCATTTAAAAGTAAAAAAAAAAAAAAATGATAGAAACCATCCCTTAGGCAGACCAGACATTGGATTTTCTGCATAAATGCTTTAAATCAACTATTAAATGAAACAAAACAAAAACTAAAAGAAGCTGTAAAGGAAGAATTAAAAGAAACAGTAAAATGACAGATGAGTAAGATGAGAATATCAGTAAAGAAATAGGAATTATAAAAAAGGAACCAAATAAAAATCCTGTAGCTGAAAAGTAAAATAACTAAGACTTAAAAATTCCTGGAGGCATTCCACAGCAGACTTAAACAGGCAGAAGAAAAAACAACTTAAATTTGAAATAGGATGATAGAAATTTTCCAGTTCAAAGAGAAGGAAGAAAAAAGGTTGAGGAAATGTGAACCAAGACTAAAGGACAGGTAGGATGTCATCAAGTAGGATAAAATATTCATCTATGGGAGTCTCAGAAGGAGAGAAGCCAAAGAAAAGGGCAGAAAGAATATTTAAAGAAATAGTGGCCAGAAACAACCCAAATTTAACTTAAAAAAACCATGAATTTTACATATTAACTCAACAAACAACAAGCAGAATGATCACAGATGCATATCAAAATATATTGTAATTAAACTGTTAAATGGCAAAGACATAGAATCTTGAAAGCAATAAAAGTGCCTTGTCATGTACAAGGGATCCTCAAAAAGATTAATAACTGATTTTTCATTAGAAACCATTGAGAACAGAGGGCAATAGGATTACATACTTATTTATAGTGATGAGAAAGGACACCTGGGTGGCTCAGATGGTTAAGCGTCTGCCTTTGGCTCAGGTCATGATCTCAGGGTCCCGGGATTGAGCCCCACATCGGGCTCCCTGCTCAGTGCCTCAGTGGCAGAGTCTGCTTCTCTCTCTCCCTCTGCTCCTCCCTCTGCCCCCCAGCTCAAACTCTTGCTCGCTCGCTCTCAAATAAATAAAAAATATTTAAGTACTGAGAGAAAAATATTATCAACAATTTTATGTTTGGCAAAATGAATGAGAATTTAAGACATTGACAGATAAATGAAAATATGACATCAAAGTTTGAGGGATTCAGTGAAAGCAGTGCTTAGAGGGAAATTTATAGCATTGAATGCATATACTAGAAAAGAAGAAAGATCTGAAATCAATAATCTAAGTATTTATCTTAAAAAACTAGAATGAAAAGAACAAACTGAATCCAAAGTAGAAGAAAATAAATAGTAAGAATTAGAGCAGAAATTGAAAACCAGAAGTTGGTAGAAAAATTCAATGAAATAAAACATTGTGTCTCTAAAAACTTAACAAAGTTGACAAATCTTTCCACTAATAGGGAAAAAAGACATCTATAACTAAAATTTAAAATGAAAATGGGGACATTACTATCAACCCTACAGAAATAAAAAGGCTTATGAGAATACTATGACCAATTTCATGTCAACAAATCAAATAAATTACATGAAGTGGACAAATTCCTAGAAATATATAATTACCAAAACTAATCCAAAGGAAATAGAAAATCTAAAGGATTCCCAGCAAGTAAAGATATCAAATTAGTTTAAAAAAAAATCCAGAACCAGATGGCTTCACTGATGAATTTTACCGATCCCTTAAAGAATAATTAACACCATTTCATCTCAAACTCTTGCTTAAAAGAAAAAAAAAAGGCAGGAACATTTCTTAACTCATTGTAGGCTAGCATTATACTAATACCAAAGCCAGAGAGAGACAAGAAAAGAAAATTAGAGATCATTATCCCTTATAAAGATAGACACTAAAATCCTCAACAGAAATATTAGTAACCATGAATCTAACAATATGTCAAAAGGATTTTCAACATAAGAAAATCAATGTAATATGCTATATAAATAAAAAAAGGGGAAAAAACATGGTTCTCTCAACTGATGCAGGAAAACCCTTTGACACATCCCAACACACTTTCATGATAAAAACACTCAGGAAACTGGAAACGGAAATGCAAGCCAAAAACCCAGTGATATACTATTGCACACTCACTAGGATGTTTATTAAAAGAAATAGAAAATACTGAGTGCAAGTGAGGATGTGGAGAAATTAGCACCCTAGAATACTGCTGGTGGAAATATAAAATGTTTCAGCAGCTGTAGAAAAAAAGTTTGGGGGTTTCCCAAAAGCTAAACATAGAATTACCATATGACCCAGCAATTCTTCTCCTAGATTTATACTCAAAATAATTTAAAACAAGTACTCAAACAAGTATATGTGCACACGTTTTCACAGTAATACAATTCACAATAGCCAAAAGGTGGACACAGCTCAAATGTCCATCAAATGATAAATGTAGAAACACATTGTTGTATGTACACACAATGAAATATTATCCAATTATAAAAGGAACAAAGTATTGATACATGCTACAACATAGATGAATCTCTAAAACATTATCCTATTGAAATAAAACAGACACAAAAGGTCACATATTGCGTGATTCCATTAATATAAAATCTCCAAAATAGACAAATGCATACAGAGAGAATGCAGATCGGGAATTACTAGGAACTGGGAGGAGAGAGTGGGTAGAAAATGCTTTATCAGTAAGAAGTTTTGCTTTAGAGAGGGGAGATGTCTTGGAACTAGAGAAAGGTAGTGTTTGCAAACACTGTGGATGCACTAAATGCCACTGACTTGTTCACTTCAAAATGGTTATTTTTATGTTAATTTTACCTCAATAAATCATTTTTAATATAGGGAAAGCATATCAAAATCCTCATAAATTGATAAAATTATAAAGCTCTATCTCAAGTTACTAAAATATTACAGTAAAAGTCTTCATATGAAGCAAAATATCAATACAATTCTTATATATTTATTGCTTCTGACAACATACACAGAAATGTTTTTATTGAGCCATGGAGTTTCTAAGCTGTGGGACTGACATGTGTTATGACTAATTACAGAGGTTATTCGAAGTATGTATATCTCAACAATTGACAATGTGGATATGAAATAATACATACAGCATGTTCTTTTCACATGAAGCAGGCTAGTGGGAAGGAGCTTCAGGAGATGGATGCATCCAAACATTCAGGCTGTCATCCACATGAATCTACAGAGTGGATCTGGGCACCCACAGTAATAGTGTTATACTCTGTAGCACTCTGCTACAGTGAATTAGTTATATTGGATTAGGATACATGGATGTCTACACTTTTGTGCTCACAGTTAATTGTGGCTTAGAAACAACTATATTAGCAGTAGTTATTCCTTTGTTTCCAATAAAAATGCAGAAATGGAGGTTTGTCTAATTCCTTTCAATGTGAACCCAGTGAGATTCTTTGAATAGGAAAGGAATCATATTAGAACAATCCCTTCCTATTTTCAGAGTGGGAAATGTTGGAGACTGAGTTGATAATAAAATAACTGAATCAGCGTGAGGTAACCTCTCTACTTGAAAGGTTTGGCATAGCAGTGAAAGCGGTGCTAAATGATCTGTCAGGCAACTCATTTAAACTGAGTCTCAAGGAGAGAAGTATTTGATATAAAATGGATTTTGAAAGGTCAGAGAATAAAAGGGCTTGACAAAATTTTCACTAAAGAGGAAATTAGGGGAGAGTACCAGTTCAAAATGAAATCTGTGCATAGTAACCTGATTATCCAGGAGTGGATCATTCAATTTTATGTTAACTTGTTTGCTTTTCTCCTTGTTCCTCTAGGATTGTCCAATTCACTGCTTATTACCATTTGAATACCAGCATGACAAAACATAAGTAATTAATGAACTTGATTGAGTGTGCAAACTGCCATAGGTTTCAAGCCCTACTCAGAGGCAAGAGACACGATTCTTGAAAGAAGGAAGTCATCATCCCAGGAACCATATAGGTGTATGTTAGCATCTGTATCCAATCTGGCTATTCACAATGCTAGGTCCAATGATTAAAGGTAGGGAAGGATTATGAGCCTCTTTACCAAAAACCTTATTGCTAAGACTTTAAGTAACTAAAATTTGTCTCCAATATCTATTCACAAACAGACAAAATCATTACACAACTCTTCCTGTGAGCTCATTACATTCAAAGTATACTTCAATTAGATGGGAAGATGGTCATCTTAGTTATAGGTAAAATATCAGATTAAATAAGGATAAGGGCTTCTAATTATACTTTATAATCTAATATAAATCTGTTAATTAATATTCGTATTTATCTAATTAAAATCTGTATGTCCCAATGTCTGAGAAATATAAATAATAATCTAAGATAATTTAAGAAAATAATTCAAAGAATTATAAATCCTATAGATATTTAAGCCAAATTAATAATACATTAAATACAGCTAAGTAAAATAGAGCAGACATGTAAGGCAACAAGTACGGTGATAAGAACCAAGAGAACAACTGAACTTGAGAACAAATGAAACTTAAGTTTAACTTGAGAACAAATGAAAATAACAACAAAAGGAAATACAAATCAGTAAGTAATATAGACATTTAATTTTAATAGTAAATTAAAACAATTACATTAATAAAGTAATGGAAGTGGTATTTGTTAAAACCGAAGTTATTTCAATATTTATGTAATCCAACTATGTGTCTAACGGTCTTCATGCCTGTTTATAGAAAAGGTAAACCTAAAAGAAAAATGTTAATAGAAATATTCATAAGGAAGTTGATAAGCTCTCACCTAAAAAGATCTCTCTTTACAGTAAATACTTTATTTTATTTTTTTAAGATATTATTTATTTATTTAAGACAGAGAGAAAGAGCATGAGCAGGGGGGAAAGGGCAGAAGCAGGCTCCCCTCTGAGCAGGGAGCCTGATGCTAGATCCCAGGACCCTGGGATCATGACCTGAAGGCAGACGCTTAACCAACTGAGCCACCTCAGCTCCTCCAACATTAATTTATTTTAAAAGTGGTAAATATGTCCATCATATAATTTTTAAATTTAAGCAATGCATAAACAACTACCATAGTATATATTTTAAATTGAAAATATTCAGACAGGTAAACCAAAACAGCATAAAAGTAAAAAATATATATATAAGACAAAGGAAGGAAATACATACAGTTCAAAACAGATTAAACTATAAGACTTCATAATATGTGATTTTGTTTTAGAGTGTGTGACTGGTTCACAAGCATTGTGCTGCATAATAGCTTCAATGGATTTGGACTTTTACACAAGATGTTGCATATAAAGAAGATGATTTAAATTACAAACAGTCCTTTGAGTTCCAGTTGTCTAGAGTGTTTTATTTACAAGGCACTTTTACTATATTCTATGTAAATTCTCTCCAGCCTGGATAGACATGACATCAGCAGGTGTCTACTGTAAAGCTACAATCTGATCTATATTAAAAAATATATATATAATAATGTTGAAGAGGGCAGGCCTTACATAGAATAATGTATTTTAGTGAATTCTATTATAGCAAGACATTTTAATTTAAAAATTTGGAATTAATTTTATATTTGAAAACAGTTACCAATCTGGAATTCATAGTCTGAGAGGCAATGTGTTGGTCATAATAGATAAGCTTTGATGTAGGAAAACTCTTCAAATCTTAGTGGCTTAATACAAAGTATGTTTATTTCAAATTCATAATATGTGCCCCAAAGCAGCCAGATGGAATCCTACTGCATGGAGACATTTGGGTACCCAGCACACTGGAAATTCCTAGTGCACTATGTCAAACATATGGCCTCTCTGGTCACAATAATAGGAAAGAGACAGATGGAGGATTTTCTCTACTTCAGTTGGAGTGACACATGTCACTATCAAGCCAGACCAGTGGCCCAAGCTAACAGTGCCCTTGCCTACCTCTGAGTGTGCTAGAAAATAAAAGAAGCAGATGTAATAAAGTGACCAGAGTGGTGGGTTGTTTCTGGCTCTTGTTCTTTAATTGGCTACATATACGATTCCGGACAAGTCACGTAACTCCCCTAAACCTCAGGTTCTTCATTGATAAAATGATGGAATAAACCTGGATGATCTTTATGGTCATCTCCAGATCTAAAATTTAGTGACTTCAGTATGTGAACAAACAGACAACATGTAAATCACGTGAATGCCCATGACCGCATTCCAGTAAAACTTTGTTTACAAAAATAGGCAATGGGCTGGATAGTTTGCCAACTCTTGAGAGGATTCCCTGTTGGACAGGTGGCACTTTTTTTCTTCTTCAAAAGTTTAATAGATACTCAGAAAGGATTTAGTATGTTAAAGTTAAAATTTTCCAGTCTAATAGAAATGAGAGAAAATTCTCAAGTTTAAAGGACTTGTACACTCATTTGCATCTTCTGTCTAGAATTTCCAAAGATGTCACTTCCAGCTAAGAGTGTATTGAAAATACTATTTATGAGAATGAGTTCTTATAGTGTTAGTGAAAACATGTATAGTATAAATTCAGAAATCTAGAGAGTCTAGAAATATGGGAGAGGAGATGATTTTATGTAAAACTAGTAAATGTAAGTTGGGGCTCAGAGTGTATACACAGGGTGAAATATAGAATTCTTTTTTTTTTAAAGATTTTATTTATTTATTTGACAGAGAGAGACACAGCGAGAGAGGGAACACAAGCAGACGGAGTGGGAGAGGGAGAAGCAGGCTTCCCGCTGAGCAGGGAGCCCGATGTGGGGCTCGATCCCAGGACCCTGGGATCATGACCTGAGCCGAAGGCAGACGCTTAACGACTGAGCCACCCAGGCACCCCTGAAATACAGAATTCTAAGAAAAATTATCTGTCAAATCAGGGAGCCCAGATGTCTGCATTAATGGGTGGGAAGATGGTGAGGAGAGGAGTCCATCCCAAGAGCATGATACTACAGGTGGAACAGAGGGTCTATGTTTCTTTCATCTCTGAAGATCAAGGTTTTGTCCAAATGAGTAGATCAAAACACAGATCAAGCCACACTAAAATGCAGCACCTAAAGTCCTGTTATACCACAGAATTCCATGTGTTTTAGATCATCTATGACATATCTTTTCAGAGACTATAAATCTAATCCAGAGTTTCCTGTATCTTTTAAGTAAGTTTCTTCCTTCACCAGAGATAGTGATGCCAAAAATCAGAAATGCTATGTATGCCCCTTCCAAATACATACTTTTCCTACTCCATTTTCCAGACAAAGGGAATTATTAGGAGTATCAGAGCTTAAATAATTCCCAAGCCAATTTTTTTTTTCTCAGTTTGGCCTTATGTATCCTTGGGACAAATGTCCTTCTTGTACTATATGTTGTCTTTGTTTTCTGCTTATTTGATGGTAGTTTACTTGTATAGATTACAATTTCAGAAGACACTGTGACATTTTAATACTACCTAACCTCATTTTCTGTCCCACTCTTCTGGAACTTTAAATGAAACTATAAAATTTAGTGGTGGAGTGAAGAAACAATATTCTGCTTTCACATAAACTCTCCATCAAAAGTGGTATCAAGAAGGTAGGGGATGTGGCCTAATTTCAAATTCTAATCTAGTGTGGAACCCAAGTCTATTTGGTGAAAAGAACTGCCTTTTTGTCTGCCCTTAAATGGGTAAGCCTCTTCTTTTAAGAAAGAGAACATGATGTATAAGTCTGAATCTAATCAGAAAACAAACTACAACATAGTTTAAAAGGAGTATAAAGAATGATTAAGTTATGAGAGGAGATTAGCTATTATAATATAAAGAGAACTTTAAAAGCCATACTAGGGCTGAGGGAGCAAACCTAAGGGAGAAAAAAAAAATAAAAAGGAAAGTCTTCTCTTACCAAAGCTGGGCTGTGGACCTCATTGGAGAAGGTGTGGTTGGATCCACTGGATGGCAGAGATACTTGCTGGGTTCATGAGCCTGGGCTCGTCTACTATAGGCAGTCAAATGCCTGGAGAACAAGCAAGACAAGAGTAGTAGGCATTTATCTAGAATGTACTGGGGCACTGTTGCACCTATGAAGACTGGAGTTGGCAGTGTCTGCTTTGGGGGTAGGCGGGGGCAGGGCATGAGAAGATGGTCACTGAATCCAGGTTTGTCAGTCTAAGGTTGTTCAGAGACTGTGCACTTTGGGCATGTAGTTGCAACAGGTCACCACTAGATGCCTCCACACACCTGCACCTCTCTGAAGCAGGAGTTGGGAAGAAGGAAGGAAGGAAGGAAGGAAGGAAGGAAGGAAGGAAGGAAGGAAGGAACCCATGATACACCATAAAGAAAAATAGAAACACCCTTCATTCTACTATATCCTTCCAGTATACTTTGAAGATAAAGCTTAATATTGTACTCACTGTAAAAGAGAAACGATTGAAGAGTTCAGTACATTATTATATACTAGATTCTGAAAAATACATTTTGGGAGGCAATAAATTAATAATGGGCATGTATGGATAGGTCACTCATTATTTTTCTCAATCCAAATCATTGTAGTTAACAAATATTCCATCAATGTTATGAAAATTCTAGATTATTATCTTAACTTTAATAATTGTGAGTTTATATCTTTTTCACTGTGTATTAAGATATTTTATATAAAGTTGGAGCATTTGCATCAGGGACTGCTGGACAGATGTCATGTTAAACTGATAAATTACTCCAAATTATTTGTAATGCGATTTTCTAAAAATTGGTTAATATTTTTCAGCTATTTTATCACTTTCCAAATCAATAATTCATTTCTAATATATTCATTATAACCTGGAAAAAGAAAAATCCCCCATCGCAGCATTCACAGGGGAGGAACAAAACTAACTTATCAGACAAAATACTGTAGGATTTTTTCCTGTTGTATAACATATAGTTGTGATCAGAAGCATTAATAAGCAAAATGAAAATTGAACCAATCATGTTTTGATTGGCTAATAATGGCCTATGTGTTTATTGTATTTATATTATATTATAGTATTTTCCTAATGCAAGAAGGAGAGGCAAATGTCATCAGAAAGATGGCAGAATAGGATATTTTAGTGCTTGCCCCCTTGCAGAAACATCAATTTGAAGAACTATCCATGCACAAAAATATCTTCACAAAAGCTTGGATTCTAGGTAAAGGATTACAGTGGCAGAATGAAACACAGAAATATAAAAAGACACATACAAGAGTATTTTCACATCACCTTCTTGCACACCTCCCCCAAGCCTCGGCAGCCCAGGATGGAGAGACACCTTTGCTATGGAGGAAGAGTAAAATGAGCAACCAAATTCTTCTAGGACCCAGTCAGACCTACATGAGTTCCAAGCCAGCCTCTGTAGCCTCCTGTTAAATAACTATAGAAGATAAACAAAATAAATTGAGAAAGGAACTAAAGCATGTCATGCCAAAAAAAAAAAAAAAAAAAAATCAATAAAACACACACAAAAAGCAGCAAAAAAAGGAAAAGGACAAAAAACTATAAACTGGAAAAAAAAAAGAACAAAATGGCAATAGTGAGTCTTTACCTTTTAGTAATTACCTTAAAGGTAAATGGATTAAGCTCTTTAATCAAAATATATAGAATGGATGAATGAGTAAATAAATAAGATTCAACTATATACTGTCTATAAGAGACTCACTTTAGATAGGTTGAAAGTAAAAGAAATTAAAGGGATATTCCATGCAAATGATAACAAAACAATTCCATTTACAATAGCATCAAAAAGAATAACATACTTGGGAATAAACTTAACCAAGGTGATGAAAGACTTGTACCCTAAAAACTACAAAACCTTGTGGAAAGGAATAAAAGATGACACAAATAAGTGGAAAGACATACTATGTTCATGGACTGGAAGATTTTATATTGTTAAAATGTCTATACTGTTCAAAGCAATCTTCAGATTTGATTAGATATGGGGATTTTTTTTTTTTTTTGGCAGAAATAGAAAAAAAATCTAATATGTATATGGACTAATTAATAAAGGATCCCAAAATGCCAAAACAATCTTGAGAAAGAACAAAGCTAGAGAACTCACATTCTTGACTTGAAAAGATATTATAAAAATAGAGTAATCAAAGGACGCCTGGGTGGCTCAGTTGGTTAAGCATCTGCCTTTGGCTCAGGTCATGATCCCAGGGTCCTGGGATCGAGTCCCACATCAGGTTCCCTGCTTATCGGGGAGTCTGCTTCTCCCTCTGCCCTTCCTCCCTGCTTGTGCACTCTCTCTCTCTCTCCCTCTCTCCGGCAAATTAAATAAATAAAATCTTTTTAAAAATACAGTAGTCAAAACAGTATGGTACTGACATAAAGACAGACACATAGACCAATAGAACAGAATAGAAATCCAAGAAATAAATCCACCCATATATACTCAAATGATCTTTGACAGGGGTGCCAAAACCAGACAATAGCAAAAAAATTGTCCCTTCAACAAATGTGTTGGTAAAATTAGATATTCAAATGCAAAATGATGACAATGGATCCTTATCTTATACCGCACACAAAAATCAACATAAAATACATAAGAGACTTAACAATAAGACCTGAAACAATGAAAGTCCTAGGGAAAAAAAGCATAAAGGAAAGCCTTCATGACATTAATTTTTGCAATGACTTTTTTGCATATGACACCAAACATGCAAGCAACAAAAGCAAAAATACAAAAATGGGACTATATCAAATAAAAGAGCTTTCTGGAGCAAGGGAAACAATCAATAGAAAAGGCAACATGTGGAATGGAAAAGAAGGTTTTCAACTCATATAACTAATAAGGGGATAATACAGAAATTATATAAGGGACTCCAACAACTCCATAGCAAATAACAACAACAAATAACCAAATTTTAAAATGAGCAAAGGACTTGAATAGACATCTCCCCAAAGAAGATATACAACTGGCAAATGGACATCAGGTCTATGAAATGATGTTCAAAATCACTAGTTATAAGCAAAATACAAATCAAAATCACAATGAAATGTAACCACACACCTGTTGGGATGGCTATTTGTAAAGACAAGAGCTAATAAGTGTTGATGAGGATGTGGAGAAATCGGAATGCTGTGCACTGTCAGTGGTATGTGACTAGTATAGCCTCTAACAGAAAACAGTATGGAGACTCCCCCCCACCAAATTTCAAATAGAACTACCATATCATCCAGCAATCAAACTTCTGGGTATTTATCTAAAAGAACTGAAAATAGATCCTGAAGAGATATTTGTAGTACCATGTTCATTGAAGCATTGTTCTTGTTCACAATGGCCAAGAGGTAGAAACAATGTAAATGTCCACCAACAGATAAATGGAGAAAGAAAATGTTATATATACATAAAATGGAATATTATTTGGCTTTAAAAATGATGAAAGTCCTGTCTTATGCAATAACATGGGTAAGTCTTGACATTTTACTAAGTGAAATAAACTTGTTACAGAAGGACAAATACCATATGACTCCCCTTATATGAGATATCTAAAGTAGTCAAAAATCACAGAAGCAGAAAGTAGAATGGTGGTTGCTAGGGCTTGTGGGGAGGGGGATGAGGAGTTGCCGTGCAATGGGTATTGAGTTTGAGTCATGCAAGAGGAATAAGTTTTAGAGATCTATTGTATAACCATACACATATAGTTAACAATACTGTACTTTAAAACTTTATTAATAGGATACATTTCATGGTATGTGCTTTTTGCCACATAATACAAAATAAACAGCATATAATAGTATCAAAACAATAAATTACTTAGTTTTCACTCTTTTCATTGCTGCTACATATATTCCTAGGTACAGACATATCTCAATTACTCTTTAATTCATAATCATTCAGATTATTATAAAACTAATAAATAGTTTTACTATACTTTTCACATATTGATTCCTTTATTTTATGGTATATATATTCACAAACCTAAAAATGTTGAATAAAATTTTTATACATTTTAATTTAAAGATAACACTTTATGGCTTTCCAAGAGGTGAAAAAAACAGGTTTACATCTGGGGACAACAATATATGGGTGCCTTCTTTTACCACATCCCTAAAAACATTGGGAATCATCAATCTTTGATTTTTGCCAATGTTATGGGTGAGAAGTGATATTTCATAATTACTTTAATTGCATTTTCCTAACTCTAAAGATGATTGAGCATAGTTTTAGTCATTGTTGACATTTTCTTCCTTTAAATTGCCTTTTCATATTTTCTCAATTAAAAATATTTTACACTATGTTTTAGAAATTCTGTATTAAAGATTTTTATAATTGTCATATAAGTAATATATTTACTTTTTCTTTTTACTTTCTGATAACTTTTACCAAGCAGTTTTCATTTTTATAGAGTCAGCTATGTCCTTCTTCTCCATAATAGTGTCTTTGATTTCCCTTTACTAAAACTGATACATCTGATCCTTGAGATTTATACATGTGGTCTCCAAAATTATATTCTAGTTTTTAAAAACTTACTTTTTATCAGATTATCAATCAGATTGAACATATACTGAGGTAACAAGAGAAACAAACACATTTAGATATTTAATCTACTTGAAATGTATTTTTATGCACAGTGAAAGTAGAGTTCTGGCTTTATTTTCTTCCTAGATGACTAGTTACTTTTACCAGCATTATTTTTTAAATTAACTATCCTTCTCCAAATGAAAGGAAATGACTTTGTTGCTATATACTACATTTTCATATATACTAAAAACATGGACTTCAATCTTCACTGATATATTTTTACTTCTAAGTCAATGTTTTATTTAATTAGAAACTTTATAATGTGTTTTATTATCTGGTTGGCGAATCTTCCTTCTCAATTTTTTTTTTGTTATTGTTCCAAATTGTATTGGCTATTGTTATTCATTTATGTATCCATATGAACTTTAACATTATTTTATCTTCCTTACTCTGAAAACCCATTAAAAATTTATTAAATATATATATTAATTTTGAAAATGTTACAATCCAAGAATATGTCATGTTTTTAATTTGTTCAGATCTAATTTTATATTATTCAATAATATTTTATGGGCATCATTGAAGTCCTTTACTTTTCTTATTAAATTTATCTTAAATTCCTAGATAGTATCACATGGTATATGATATAATCTTTACAATTTCATTGTTATTACTGAAAAAGGAGTTGGTGGTTTTTAAAAAATATATTTATATTTAGCCATTTTAACAATTCTCTTACTTCTAATTAACTTTCCTTTCTTACGAGTGTGTGGATTCTTTTCAGGAATAATCTATATCATCAACCAAAATATATCTGTTCCTTTTTTCCAATATTTATACATACATTTTTCTTTTCCTTCCTCAATTTGCAAAAGTGTGTTAAGTCAAAATGGTAATAGAAAACAACACATTCCTTCTCTTGTTTTTTAATGGGAATGGCTTCACTATTTTGCCATTTAATATATTTGTTCTTGTACTTTGTTAACTGTTATCTTCTACTAATTTTTGTTTCACTTAAAAATTTTTAAAGCTGATGTTGACATAATTATATTGTTTATTGCTTTAATTTGTAGACTGAATTATAATGAAGGACAATCATTACATTTCTGGAATATTCTCTATTTAATTGTTTTTTGATATTCAGTTGGTTTTGATTTTTTAAAACTTTTAAATGTTTATTTCCATATTCACTAATAAAATATTTCTATGGCTTTTCTGTTTATATTATCTTTATCAGAAATGGGTTATGCTAAATTCATAAACTATATTGGGAGGGGTTCATTTTCTTTCACCTGGATTAATTTCAGTTGAATTGCAAAGCATCTTGCTAAAAAGTATGTTTAAATATTTATCACATTACAGTCTTTATAGAGCTTGGCTATTCCATATCCTTTTTATTGGTTCAGCTTGTATAATTAATATTTAGCTATGTATTTATATTAAAAGGTATTTTAAGATTTGTTGCCATAGATTTGTATTTAATTTACCCTTGGGATTTTTTTCCTATTTTATATCTTCTATTGAATTTTCTTCTTTAGTCCCAATATTATATAGTTACTCTCTTCCACTTAAAAAAAAACTTAATCCTAAGGAATTTACCTATTCTGATATTTTAAAACAACTAGATTTTTGAATTATTATTTCCACATTAAAAATCTCTATAAACTTTTATCTTTTAATTTTATTTTTTTCTCTTCAATGTCTGATTGGTTTTTCTGTTCATGGTTTCATTTTTTATAATAATAGACCCTTTATTTTCCATCTTTAATTTTTCAGTATCTAAGGCAATTAAGATATTTTAAAATATATTTGTGTTGCATTGATTTTTTTGCTTAAAATGTTCTTTTTATTGCTTTCTAAATAGTTATTTTAATTTAGATTTTATCTTTGATGGGTAAGATATTTAGTAATTTATTTCATAATTTCCTAATAGTTACAAAATTTATTTTCATCTTTTTATTTTTAATATTATTGAATAAATTTAATTGTATTGTTTGTAGGCATACAGCTTGTAAACTTCCTAAGTTTTGAAATTGTTGAGATTTTTTGTTATTAATGTCTAGGTACAGGCTCAATTTTTATAAAAGTTCCATAAAGATAATGAAAAAAAATCAGTAACCTAGTGAGTAAATGGGCTTCCTGAGTTCTGTGAACTGTTCTAGCAAATGAAGCCCAAGGAGGGGTTTGTGGGAACCCCTAATTTATCATCAGTCTGTTAGAAGCATAGATAATAACCTTTGCTTGCAACTGGCATCTGAAATAGGAGACAGTCTTAGAGTATGGAGCTCTTTATCTGATGCTATGTCTAGGTAGATAGTTTCAAAATTAAGTTGATTTCCCAGACACCCAACTGGTGTCCAAGAATTGCTTATTGGTATGGGGAATCTTCCTATATGCACACACTGGAATCAGGTCCAGAAACCCAAAAGAACTACTGTATGACTTTCCTCAAACTCATCTTTTAATGACATTGTTTATTGTGTCTATGGTAACATCTAAGCTTTCAAAGCACCACCAATTCTTGTCAATCTTTGTCTGAATGTAACATCCTAGTAGCCCCTTCCACAAATAAAGAGTTTCTTCACCTCTATATCATCCATCATATGTACTTTTGCCTGAAATACCCGGTTTTGAGATCACTTCTATCAATTACAATCCTTCTGCCAATAGCCTTCTGAAAACTGCCTCCAATTTAGTGCTTTTCTAAATGTTGCCTGTGTCAAAGTGCATGAGTTCTAAGAATTCTTCACAATTTTTTTTTAGTTTTTCTTTCCATTTAATGACAATCTGAAGAAAATACTATACAGATATAATTAAAGTTAACCATATTATAATTGAGTATTGTCACAGATTTTTGGTGTCCTCATTTGTCCATTTCACAATTGTTCTCCCACAATGTTAAGATTTATGACACTCATGGGCGCCTGGGTGGCTCAGTCGGTTAAGCATCTGCCTTCGGCTCAGGTCATGATCCCAGGGTCCTGGGATCGAGCCCCGCATCGGGCTCCCTGCTCCGCAGGAAGCCTGCTTCTCCCTCTCCTACTCCCCCTGCTTGTGTTCCCTCTCTCACTGTGTCTCTCTCTGTCAAATAAATAAATAAAATCTTTAAAAAAAAAAAAGATTTATGACACTTGTCAGTTTCTATAAAGTTATAATAATCTTTCCATCTCTGCATTTATACTCTCGGTTATTTTAAAAGGCAAAGATTTTATTTTTTTCAGAGATAATTTAAAAATATTTATGTAGAATAAAATCTAGTGTCTTAGGTTACTGTAATATTGAACCTTTGCCTAAACATCATGTAAATAAATAGAAAGGTGTTCTCAAACTAATGACAAGGAACTAAGAACAAAACAAACATGTGAAGGTAAGTTTACTCCAAGTAATAGTGAAATAATATGATTTGATGTTGCGTGGAGATTGGCTTCACAGTTGTTTAAATAGATTACCTTGATAATAATTTACATAGTGGATATGGTTCACCATTTAGACATGATTAACACAATATATATATTCTGCAACATAACCGTCAGTTTCTCTAACTGCCATGCTCTATAAGTCCCCCTTCCCTTCCCTTTTTTTTTTTTTTTTACTTTTCATATTGCAAGAGTTCTTCAGCAGTAAGAGTTTTGGAAAACAAGTGGTAACCTACTTTACATTACATAAATGGGAGAAAAATCACCTTAAATTTCTCTCCAGGTGTCTATGGGTGCTACCTACCAGTGAGGAATTTTCAAAGGGTCTTCAAGATAGAAAATGAAAATTAGGAAATTTTGTTTGACTGGCAGACTAGTTAGTGTTCAGAGTATAATATTAGCTTCCTCCAGATGCTGAGCTACAGAGTTTTGGGTCTTTTCCATATAGAGGCAGGAGTTGGAGTGCAGAGGTAGATAGGTACTATAATTCTCTTCACTCTCCAAAATTATGACAGCTCAGTCTCTTAGTCATAGTGTAGATAATCGGATTAAACATATATTGAGTTATCAAGAGCAACAATTATACTTTAGTAAATGACCGAAGATAACATTTCACTTGAAGATGACAAACATCTAATTTAGAAGATGAATCTGTCACAGAGGCTGAAGACCAACAAACCAGAGATCTGATAGGCACACAAAGAAATGGTTTCTAAATATGAGCTCTGTTTCTATAGTTGCCGTGATAACCAGGAGGAGAAAGTCTATACCAACTCAAAACTATGGTTTTGATCACTTGATACATAAAGAATCTAGACTATATGGTAGTTTAGTAACAGAGGAAAAGAGCGATTGTTCCAAAGCATTATTCAGAGTCAAACATAATTTGAGCATCAGTTGGCATATGTGTTTGACTATGTATATATATACACACACATAAATACATATGCATATATGTGTATAATGTATGCATGTACAGTGTGTATGTGTGAGTGTGATGTATAAACCAGTCATAGCAGATTGCCCATCCTAAGATTTTGAGTTCTTTAAATATTTATCTCTGCATAATTTATTGCATTTATTTGTCAAATTTTTGTGTTACGTAGATCTTCACATATGCTTTGAAGTAGGGGTTCACAACCTTGACACGGACATTTTAGACTGCATAAATCTTTGTTGTGAGGATGGGATTCTTCTGTGCAACGTAAGATGTTCAGCAGCATCCCTGGCATCTACCCACAGACACCAGTAGTAGCCAACCTCCTCGTTGTGACAACTAAATATTTCTCCAGACATTGCTAAATGTTCCGTGGGAGACAAAATGGCCCTAGTTAAGAACCACTGCTTTGAGGGAATGATACAATAAAAGAAACTTGCAGAGACTGACTGTCATACATAGATCTTTTATAAATATGTAATATAATTTCAATTTTATATATTGCTATTTTCTTTAAATATTACATTATTTCTTCTATGGCCTAAATAAACTTGAGAAGTATGACTTTTTACTTAATAAAATCTATATAAAAAGATAAGGTCAAAGTTATTACCATACACTTCTACTTTGAAAATTCTACTTAAATTCATGAGAAGTCTGTAATTAATTGTCTACAAAGAAGGGTGTAAACTATATAATAAACTCCACACTCTGTATTAGAATTTTAAAAGCTAGAGACATCTGCACCTTACATAAAATTACTTCTATACACAAAGGAAATGTTAGTAAAAACATGAATTGAAAAATGTTTTAAAAATCAATGCTTGTCTAATTTTGAAAACCTACTGGAATGTTGCAGTGTTTTGATATTTTCTGCATTAATCCCTTCTAAAACATTGTGCTGCTTTGTTAGAAGTTTCAAGGACACATTGAAGGAGAATTAAATTAACAAGTAGCATTACAGCTTGTTCTTATATTTACATTTATCTTGAAAGAAGGTAATTTATTTGGGGGGACGAGGAGAACTATACATCACACGATTGCACGCTCAGTTTAAAATCTGCCCCTTCATACTGTGTCAAGCTCAAATTGTCAAGCTCAGTTTTCAGTGGTATTATCTGCTGGAAGAGGAAGCTGAAATATCATGCTCCATGTTTGTCTCTACTTAGAACATATTTTCTGTTTTACATTTATGTGGGAGCAGCAAAACAAAAAAATCATCTGCTAAAAAGAGTAACCTCCATAATCATCACTCCCAAAATCTGCCGAACCGATCCTCATATGTCTATCCAGATGGTGAAGTGGTGAAATGGAACCAAGAACACCTCGAGGCAGTTGTTATTGTTAATCTCTGGAGGATTTCAATGTGGAAGCATACCTGCCCTGAGTATGCATCAACTGTGCAAGTCAAAAAGAGATTTCAATATATCGTCTGAAAAGTAGGATAATAAAATTTTTGTGTATCTACTCTTCCGTTCAAACAAACTATAGATTTTTACTGGTGTGAAAATACAAATGTGCTCATGGCCTTGCTTGAGGACTACATTATCAACAACATTTACTGCAACTTTGCCCTAAGCTGCTTCTAACTTTTCAAATTCCTATAAATTCTGTTGCAATGGATTTAAATACAAACTCTGGACTGGAAAAGTGGCATGCCAGGAAGAGAATGGAACTTTATAGGATAATCAAAAAGACAAACTCCATTTCCATTTGTTAAGAAGTAAGTAGTAATTAAAAGAAGCAAGACCCCAAGAACCTTTTGATGTTTAAAACAAGGTGATGAGTGTCATTTTAATACAGATGATGACATTTCGAAGTTACTCCCTGGTTAATTTTCTGGCCAAGGCCATTCTACAGCTCTAAGCACAACCAATTAAAATGTGGGAAAGGAACCAAAAGTATATAATCTATCTTGTGATGATAGTCACTGGGAATTTGTATTTTAAAATGGCACTTCATTTTTATTAAAACAGTCTTCTTTAAGAAAACTGTTTGTGTTTGCTATCACAATTATAATGTGAAAAGGTCCATTTAACTTAGAAAAAGAGCATCTTTACAGACACTAGAGTATATATTTGGAGAAAGATGGAGAGGGAGAGAAACAAATTCTTAATCAGAGTCTTATTCTGCCATCCTTTGACCAACTCCTAATGGTTACTATCACCTCTGTAACCCCCAACCTCCCTCTCTCCCTCCTTCTTTCTCTCCCTCTCTCCCTATACATATTAGGTAGTAGCTAGACACGAGCAGTGGCAAGAACATGCCAAGGAACACCCCTGTGGTCAACAAAACTGGCCAACATCCTCCTCTGACAAGATGTCACCGCCTCCAGGGACTCTCCCTAAGGAAGTGCTTGCCCAGGCCAGAGAGGTGTCCTCGGCTGGACCTTTAGCTAGTTTTACTGCCATTAACATAGATTAACATCGTGGTTATAGTCCCCCACCCCATGGAGAAAGGCTGCTGTGGCAGCTCTCGTACAAACCTTGTAGGGTCCATAACTCCCCTCCCAACCCCAAAGGATTGGAAGCAGCCTCCATTAGAGACCAACCTGTCCCTTGAGGAAAGACCATACTCACTTAAAAGGAAAGAACCCCTTTAGCCACAGGGCAGTTGCCACCTCTGGGCTAGCCTGCTCTCCAGCCTTGAGAGTGTACTGTTGCTTAAATAAACTGCTCTGTGCTTGCTACTTTCCTTCTGGCTGTCTTTATTGGAGGGCAGATCCTTATGTAAATCTTTTCATGGGGAATCCAAGATCAGAGACACAGAGACCTCTGTTCACACAATGCAGATTCTCCTACTGGTAATTTTATATGTATATAAAATTTTATATATTAAAATATAATTATAGGGGCGCCTGGGTGGCTCAGTTGGTTAAGCGACTGCCTTCGGCTCAGGTCATGATCCTGGAGTCCCAGGATCGAGTCCCACATCGGGCTCCCTGCTCAGCAGGGAGTCTGCTTCTCCCTCTGACCCTATCCCCTCTCGTGTTCTCTCTCTCATCCTCTCTCTTGCTCGCTCTCAAATAAATAAATAAAATCTTTAAAAAATATATATATATAATTATATAACATATAATTATATATACATATATATATAATTAATCACTGACAATATTTGGGGTTTTGTAAAAAGAAAAAAAAATAATGACTCTGAGGTCCTACAGCCCTAAGATACATGGATTTCTTAGCAATATATGCTACTGTTAATAAAAGTACTAAAGCTTATGAAATAAAGTATTTAACATAGTACTTCTTTCCTCTTTCAGTTAAGTGTGGCATATATGTAACAGCATAGTGTTTTTAAAAGATTTCCATTGTGAAAATATATCACTGCATTTAGCACTTAAAACACCATGTTCCACAGGAACCAGTCTTAAACTGTTGTCAAGTACAATACAGCACCCCAAACCTATGTTCAATATAACTCAATTAATCAACATACATTTTTTAAAGGACAATATGAAGATAAATATAAGCTACAGCAATTGTTCTAAACCCTTCAAATTTTATCTATCTTTAAATGTTTCTGCTCTTCTGCTCTTCCTATGTATATTTTATGGTGAACTTTGAACAAATACCTCTGATGTCTTTTCATTATTGTCTCCCATATTACTTCTCCATCATTTTTTTCTTTTCCTGGAAATGAAAAACTAGTTCGACAAAGAAGAACCTTAATGAAGAGAAGAAATGAATGGGTCAAAGCAGAATCTTCCTTGGTGGGTAACAGAAAACAGTGGGAATAATGTTAATATAACTTTATCCAATTTTATATAATACTGTATTTGATTGTGACAAAATCTTTGCTTTAGAATAATGTAGAATTAGCCTAAAAACAAAATAGATTATTAAATTAATGATAGAACTTTTAAAATGGCGTTTATTTACTCAGTAGACATTTATTCCATGTGAATAAGCAATTTAAAACACAGAAAGTACAAATGGCTGAAAAAAAGTCTATGTGTATCTTCACTAATAGTCTAGTAGGAAAAAAAAAACCTCCTTCAAGGCTAAATAGTGTTTAGAAAAAAACATATGGGATTAGATACTATTATTTAAAACCTGACTTCTTCACTTACTACATGTTTGAGGATGGACATGGAACTAAGTCCCAGTTTCTTCCTCTGTAAAATGGGGCTAATAATACCTTAGAGTGGCATTGCCCAATAGAACTTTCTCTGATGATGCAAATGTTTCATATCAGCCCTGATACTCTCTCTAGTTGGTAGGTACTTGTAGTTATTTGACTACTTTAGGTAGGACTGGTGCTACTGAAGAACTGAATTCTTCATTTTAGTTAATTTATATTTATATATTCATGTGTGATTAGTGACAGCCTTAGAGTATTTATTGATATTATTAGGAAATTATATTAGTTTACTAAAACAATATCGCATTGTTTCTTCATTAAATTAGCAAAGATTAAAAAAGTAATAATAGTCAATATTAGCCAGGGTGTGGCAAGAATATCTTTCTTAAAATTATGATGTTAAGAGTACACTGATACTATATTAGAAAGAAAATTGGCCATATATACCAAAAGTCTTAAAATGTTAATATTTTTTATGCTTTTCATTTCAAAGTATAACCTAAGAAAATAATTTTCAGACTAAGGCTTTTGCACAACTGACTTTCATGTTAGGAGAAAGATCAATCAGTTGCTATAGGAACTCATGAATCCATTGCATATGCAAAGTAAGTGACAATATGAACAATTAATAATTAAATTAAGCACCTATCAAGTTGGCACAGATGGATGCAAGTTGTAGTATAGTGAAAAGCAGCAACAAAAGCAAGATGCTGGCAGCTTGAGGAAAGGCATTCCAGTTCTCATAGCAGCTAGATGTGGGTCTTTGGGAAAATCAAATGACTGCTCTGGGTCTTGCTTTCTCATTTGCAAAAATAAATGGTAAATAATATATAAAAAGCATTCCCATTCTACAATTCTATGTCTCTTGGTGTTTCTTATCCAAAGACCTAGAAACAAGTTTAAAAAGATTGTCATGTTGCCTGCCATAGTTGTATTTAATAGGACTTGGATCTTTGGAGAAGAATTAGTATCTATCCTGAGGCAAAAGGTTTTTAAGTAAGTTTCATTTGTCAAATACTCTGTGAGAATACACTGCTGTGCATGATCAAAGAGAAGGAAAGCACACCTGGACTCATTTTGCAGTAACATGCAAGGAAGAGTCCTTGGAGTAGAGGATATAAAATGAGAGCTCAAAGGCACACATAACAGTCAAAGGAGAAGTAAGCTGGGCAACAGACTAGGTGAAATGTTAACCATGCTGAGAACCTGACAATTTCTGTAAGGTTTAGTAATCAAGATAAAGTCTAAGAGCAAGGCTGCATAGGCAGGAGTGAGAAGAAATATCTCTGTCTGAATTATGGTGATAAACCAAAATGAAAATCTCCAGACTGTGTAGGATGCTGGTGAGATAAATTTGCATGTAGGAGTATTTCTGATTCAATCAATGTGCCATATATATTTCATATTCTATATAATCCAATTCATATAATATGTAACATAGCCAACCACGAGGTCTGGATTTGCACTGAGGTGACAAAGAGTGTGACGCTATTAATGACTTATGAACTATGAATATGGGAAAGGAGAGAGAAAATTTTGGAGAAAAGACCATCTTTTATTTTGTGTCTAATAGAGTCAGTACTATCATAACATAGCTAAGGGAAATAAAAATCAGAAGCTTTAGGAGGAAGTCAGATCAAGAAAGAGATTTTTATTTTTTTTGATATGCAGTATGTGTATTCCCTAGGATCAAAACTCTAGTCACCATTGGGGCTAACAGCTTTCTTTGCTTCGCAATCCAAGTTGTTAGAAAATCTTGTTCTGCAAACACATTTAAGCCAGCGGGATCCATCCGGACACTAAGGCAATTACATCCAATAAATCAAACCTAAGATACTTTCATTCCACTATGGCAGTTATCCCATGTCTTCTCTCCCTGTCATGTCTCACTACCCTTCCATTTTAGTTCTAATCAGATCCTAAACCTAGAATTTGTGGGATATTTGACCTCACTTCTATCCTTTGCTCTTGTCTAAAGAATTTTGGATTTGGTTCTCTGTTCAGCGATATTACATCCCTTCCCTAAATATTTCTGACTTAATCTTATTATTGGATTGTTTTTTATTGGCTACCTAAGGTGGGATATTCTACTTAAATTGTCCTTCGAGATACAAAATTATGTCCCACACATTAGCACTGGGTGTCACCACTCAAAATTATTCCCCCTTTGCTGGAAAAGATTTCAATACATATTAGTGGTTCTAGGGGCCATTATCTATGCTGTAGCACCTGTTCCCCTGGCAATGGCTTTCAACCTAACGAATATAACCTCATCCAATTTCAGCAAATCAAATTTTCTTTTCCAGAATTTGAAACTTGAACAGAGGTACAGAGATTGGGATCCATGGGATCTAAAACCTTTGAGATAGGTTGGTATCTTAGAGATAATTTCTGTGAACTCTTGTGGTTGAGGTATCAGGACTGCTCTGGATCCTATCCTGGCCAAGACCAACATGTTTCACCTTGCTTCTGTTCCCTCAGGTGCCCAAGGACACTTTCAATAATTTGTTTTGCTTATGCCTTCTAGAGCAAGTGTCAACTAGAAGAACTTTAGCAAACACAGTCACATAACCCTGTGTGGTAAAAATACGCCTAGGCAGGAGTCAGAAGAAATATCTTTGCCTCTGTCTGTCTATCTATCTATCTATCTATCTACTTACCTACCTACTTTGGGGTATCTCACTTAAACCATCTGACCCTTAATTTTCTCATTTGATAATTGGGGTGAGCTTGGCTATTTCTTCTCTTACATTCTTTTTTTTTTTTTAAAGATTTTATTTATTTATTTGACAGAGAGAGACACAGCGAGAGAGGGAACACAAGCAGGGGGAGCGGGAGAGGGAGAAGCAGGCTTCCTGCAGAGCAGAGAGCCCGATGCGTGGCTCGATCCCAGGACCCTGGGATCATGACCTGAGCCGAAGGTAGACGCTTAACGACTGAGCCACCCAGGCGCCCCTCTTCTCTTACATTCTTTAGGAGTGCTTATTAGAAGGCAGACTACTAAGGCCTACCCCCCCTCCCCTGCCAAGAGATACTGATTTAGTAAGAGACTGGGTAGAAAATATGGCCCCCCAAACTGCTTTTATTTATGTTCATTATTTTATACATACATGTGTATGTATATGTATATATGCTTAAGTTAATAGGCATGTACATATTTATAATGATAGCACAGGTTGAAACAGCAATAACCACAAGACTGTGTCATGTTCTCCCATTTGCAGTAACTATAATGAGACTTGGTGGAAAAGAAATTGAAAGAAAAAATACAAAGTCAGAAAATTGAAGTAAATTGTGACTAGGAAAAACTCTTTCTCTACTTTATCCCATTCCATTTAGTAAAGAAAAATACTGGTTTTGTGGATTTACCTTTTACTTATGAATACAAATGAAAAAGAACAGCTCTGAATTATGCATTTAATCTCAGATGAGAGATGTCTTATTTTATAAAGTTATTTCAGATGTACAGAATGCACACCTGCTCTGACTTCCAAATAGAAGTTAAACATCTTACTTCACTGTTCTCTAAGTATTATAGCCTATGGACAATGTAAACACAATTACTATCCATTAGAATTTTTTTTGAATCTCATTACTTGAACTATATCTGAAGGAAATTCTAAAATATTTCTTTTTAAAAGTACAAAATAATTTTAATTATACCAAATAATATTTCAGATGGTTCATAGATCAGGTATTTAAAAAAAAAAAAAAAAGAAAATAGAAATACAGTCCTGTGCATCTGGCAGAAAGAAAACCAGAGGAAAGCCATTCTGGTGCCTCATCAGTCTCCCCTCAACATTATCAACTATCCTTTTAGTGACTGTCATGGAAATTTACCAGTCAAGAAGAATTGTCAAACCATGAGAAATTCCCTTTCCTCATTCTCCTGCACGCCTCTGTGGAACACTCAGATGGAAGCAGATTTAGTCACTACAGCTTTGCGCTGGATTTTAACTACTGACATAAAAGTGAAAAGTACTCTCCTGAGTCATTCTGTCCCTCTGGATTATCATCATTTTTAGTCTCTGTTACATAGGACAAAATACCAGGTGTTGAATCAGTAATTTCATGAAGTTACAGAAATTTCCTCACTGTTTTCATTTTAATTAAATTGGAAAGAACTTGAAATCTGAACATGGTGTTGAGTCAGACAGTGGTAAACCCAGAGCTCAGGAGAGAAATACATTTTCAGGCTTTAAGACTGAAAACATAACAATGGGTAGTTCAATTCAACTGCATGTGTCCTTGTCCACGGAATACAGGAGCAGTCCTACATATAATGTGAGCACATTTTTGGTAAACTAACAATGTTAATTTTCACATTTGGAGTTTTACACAGGAGAAATGCAAAACAATAGCAAACTTAACTGTCCCTTTATTTTCCTTAGATTCCAAGTTATACTTACAGTTGTATTTAATATTGCTCATTCTCCCTTCCTTCCTTTCTCTGTCTCTCTCCCTCTTTGTATAATAAACCTCATGGAAAATTCCACATGCATCTTTTCAGAAGTTTATCTTCTAAATTATATTCTCTCAGTCATTTCAAATGCTAGATTTAACATCTGCTGTGCCACATTACTAAGTGTTGGTAAGTGGTTAACTCCCTAGTCTGAACGGCTGGCAATGAGGCAGCTTCAGGGCTTAAATAGGTGATGGTGGCTCAGAGTAAGTCAGCAGTTGTTGGCCATAACCATCATGAGAATAACTCCAACATAAATGCTGGTCCCAAAAGGAAGTAAAATGATTAGTTCACTGATAGTTATTTATTTTAAGTGGTGCATAAATCTGGGGTTACAAGGGTTTGGCATGGTTCCTTATTTTAAAACTCGATTCTATATTTTATGACTTGTATGGCACAATTTCTGTTGCCTTTGTCGTTCATTGCTAAAGTCATAGCAATTTTAATAGCAGCAGCATACTGACTCATGAAATCAACTAGTGGAAGAAAACCTTCAAAATCAGAAAAAAATATGATATTAAACCTATATGTTTAATACCTATCTCTTATAGATTATAAATAGGAATCATGTATACCTTGTTCAGTGCTTTAATTTTATCACCCTAGCACAGTGCCTGACTTGTATTCAGAGCTTGATGAATATTTGATAGATTGAATGAATGAATGATATCTTACAACCATCTTCTCCAGATTCTTGCCATTGTCCCTATTCCCTAGGATATTATTCTACACTTAGGAACATCCTTCATTTCTCAGAGCAGAGTTATATTTAACCAAGCTTTATAAGAAGGTATGGAATTAACATTGGAGAATAACAAAGAAGAAAGGGGGGAAAAAAAGAGTAAAATGAACTGGATAATAGATATGACTATTCCAAAAGTACATAATGTACTTCACAGTAACCCTTTCTAGTGAAGCCTGGAGACTGGCTCCTAAGGACAAATTACCCACCCCATACTTACCTTCACCCCAAGAGACATGCCTTGATAAGGTCTCTGACTTTTGATTGAGATTCTCAGGTGCTCCCTCCACTTTCATGTATTGAATCATGTTCTCAGAAATGTACTTCACAATATAAATACTTTTAAGGTCATAGGCATAAGTATTTTCCTCTTCTTTTTTTAATATTTCACGTTCTAGTATAGGACATATGTTTTAAATTTATACACACAGAAATCCAAGCAAAGAAAAACATTGCTCTTGAGTATTAACTCAAATATTCCCTCCTAAAATTGGACAAAAGTTCTCTTACCCGATCTACTCATTTGAGTTTCAGTTGGAGCCAACTCATACCTAATAATTTAGGGAGGATGAGGATGATGGGTGCCAATTTCTTGAATTTCAATTAAATTTAGCAAAAATTGAGCACCTACCATATGCCAGATGGTGTTCTATAATGAATAAGATGCTACAAAGTAAAACATAATTTAGAAAAAGGATAAATATGTCTAAATGTAACTAAAATATAATATAATGATTGCTGTATTAACATAATGAGCAAAGTGCTAGAAGAGCACAGATGAAGGAGTAATTGTTCCACTTGGAATTTCAAGGGATCTAGCACAGAAAATGTGTCATTTAAAGTGGCCCTTGAAAGGAAGGAATAAAACTTATGAAAATAATTCTAGTAAATGTGGCAAATTGAATACATGGGTTTACCTTTTTAATCCTTGGTAAATCCTTGGTAATCCTCACCACTTAAAAACTTGGTAAATATAAGAAAAGAATGAAAGAAATATATACCTACCCCTCCAAAAACAGTTAAAGAGAACTGGAGAAGGGACAGGTATAGACAGAAGATACTTTGCACCATGAGAAACAGCTGAAGGAGACAGTAGACAAAATTAAATGCCAAGGATCTTCAGAGGAAGGTATCAATGAGAAGCACAGTTTTGCACAAGATGAGCAAAAGGTTACATTTTTAGGAGGCTACTCTACTAAAAATTAGACAGCACATTTCTATGAAGTTTTTTTTTAATTACTTAACACTTAAACTTTTGAATTGTCTAAAGTTTAAGGAAATTTTAGAAATTTAGTGAAGACAAAGATAATTTTCAAGGAAATGACTTTCAAGTTTTAATTAATACATGATATCAAGATGTATAGACTCCTTTGGAACACAGAAAAATATGGGAAGTCTGGCAGTCAGTTTTAAACATTGATAATGATAAAACAAAAAGTAATAGACCCAGACCCAATATCTATAGGAAGGGGAAAAGTCTACATAAAACACAATACTAGTAAATTGTAGTCAACAATGTCGACTTATAAGAATATTTTATTATGCCAAATTATCATTTAACCTTGAAAAGTATGATTTGATTCAGAAAATGATAGAATCATGCTAATATCATGTTGAAACAAGACACAAATTTATGTTATTCTTCACTGGTGGTAAGAAGCTTATGAAAAAAAATTGAAGACTGTATAGCTGTGATGACTAACCACCGTAAAATCTTAGCAACTTATAACAACAAATATTTATGTCTTGCTCAAATGTGTTCCTGGGGGTCTCCTTTTTCCAAAACCCAGGCTGGCAGAGCAGCCCTATTTGGAGCATGCTATTCTCTTGACAGAGGGTAAAAAAAAAACCAAGAGAACTGATGGAAATTTGTGATGCTTCTTGAAACTTCTGCTCATATGTAGCATATAACATGTTTCCTCAGACACCATTGATCAAGCACATCACAAATCCATGAGTATCATTAATGGGGCAGTATACATTCTTCTCACAAGAAACATCAAATATCATGTGGCATTGAGTTGGGACAAATCCTCTTACAGGGAGTAGAGAATATTCCTGGGAACGATAATAAAAGCTATCACACTATTTCTTTTTTTTTTAAAGATTTTATTTATTTATTTGACAGAGAGATAGCAAGAGCAGGAACACAAGCAGGGGGAGTGGGAGAGGGAGAAGTAGGCTTCCCGCGGAGCAGGGAGCCGGATGTGGGACTCAATCCCAGGACCCTGAGATCATGACCTGAGCTGAAGGCAGACACTTAACGACTGAGCCACCCACGTGCCCCTTCACACTATTTCTAAAATAAAACCAAACCAACAAAAACACCACCAACTATTTTTTAAAGGACAAATATATATATTACAATAAGTCCCCAAAATTATTAAAAATGTTTTTCATTCCAAAAAAATGCTATCATACATAAAAAGTGAAATATTAGATGAACTCTTGTTGAAAGCAAAGCGAAACATTGATGGCTACTAGCATCATTATTTAAAATTTTCCTGATCCTGGGCACCTGGGTGGCTCCATCATTAAGTGTCTGCCTTCAGCTCAGGTCATGATCCCAGAGTCCTGGGATCAAGCCCCACATCGGGCTCCCTGATCAGCAGGAAGCTTGCTTCTCCCTCTCCCACTCCCCCTACTTGTGTTCCTTCTCTCGCTTTGTCTCTCTCTGTCAAATAAATAAATAAAATCTTAAAATAAAATAAAATAAAATAAAATAAAATTTTCCTGATCCTATGCCAGATTGAAAAGACATTCGAGTGACTAGATTCTCAATTCAGCAAGTTGCTTATGTCTTTTAGTACATTTAATTGTTGTTTTTCTTTTCATGAAGATCCTTTACATTTATATTCTTTTGGCTAGATTATTTATGAGTTTCTAACTATTGTGTATTGAATCATATTATCTACTCTGTCTCTAGTTGATTATTAGTAGGAATGCTTTGCTGAACTGTTATTGTCTATTCTCTTTCTCACTTGATTCATTTAAAGTTTATGTCTTTCAATGATGAGCTACAAGTGATTTTACTTTGATTTTCAACATTTTCTTTAATAAGTATATGTTATATTCATAAAGAAAAATGATATCCCATTAGAAAATCTCCAGAGTATTTATTAGTTCAAGCAGATATAAGTTCTCAGATGGTAGCAGCTTGAGAGGCTCAGAATTTAGGTTAAGACAAACTGAAGGCATATTTGCATTTCAGATATTAGAAACATTTTTTTTCATTAAACCTAGCATAGTCCTTGCCATTTAACATCGGTTTAATTACTTCCACTTAATAGAGTTACTGGTTTGAGTCTTGATTATACTTCAAGACTGAGTAGAGCAAGGAATTAACTCACAAACTATGCTCAGGAACAAACAAATCAACCAAATTGTAGAATGCAGAATGTTTCAATTATAGCTAAGATATTGCTGTCAATGGGGAATCAATCACCATTGACAAACTTATTGTTATGTTGCATATGACATGGGAAGGCATTCTTATTATGTAGCAGGAACATTTGGGTACATTTAGGATAGGACCAATCAGGTACATTTGGAGAATTCAATGTCATTAACTAATATGTTACACTTCAAATTTTTTAAATTTAGTCATAAGCCAGAAATAGCAAATTAGGTAAATTGTGACAAAGCAGCTAAGTAGTGAGACAGTGAATTCCAACTACATTGAGATTATCCTCAAGGGAGATGATTAACTTCAAGTTTAAAATAGATGAATGGATGATAAACAATATTATTATTGATTAACTACTGCCTATATGCACAAATTGGGATAGGACAGCATCAAGAAATAGGCAAGTGTTCATTTTATTTTTTTTATTTTTTTAAGATTTTATTTATTTGTGAGAGAGAGAGAGAGAGCATATGAGTGAGGGGGAGGGGCAAAAGGAGAGAGAGAAGCAGACCACCCACTGAGCAGGCAGCCAGCCACAAGGCTCAATCCCAGGACCCTGAGATCATGACCTGAGCCGAAGGTAGATGCTTAACCTACTGAGCCACCCAGGTGCCCCAGCAATTGTTCATTTTAGAGTGTTACTAAGTCCCAAAGAATTTTGCAAAGGGATGAGGAAGGTAATGTTGTAATGCTACAACATTTATGTTTAAAATTTGTTGAAAGTTTAGTAAGTTCCAGGCAGAATGTTACATTTCTTTATATGCCTCATTTAATGGAATCCTATCAACCCCTCTACGAACTCAGTACTACAATTCTATCTACTTTAGGAAATACGAAAATTGGCTTAGAGAAGTAAAATAATTTATCCAAAAGCATAATGTCAATAAATTTTGATGCAATTTCATTACATAGAAAAATTGTTTTCATTATAGACTATTACCATGGCATGAACTCTGATGATAGTGAGATTACACAGTTTGTTAAATCCTGTAGGCTAGGCTTTTTATTTTTTTCTTGAAAACTGTGGACAGAACACATATGTTTCTCTTGACATCTTTCATTGAGAGGAGAGTGGTAGTGAATCAAGAGGAATATATGCTGGCAATTTTCTAGAAGTGAAAAAGTGATAAGAAACAAATCTACAGATAGATAGAATGGAGAAAATTGTAGTCTGCATTGTGAACAGGAAGAGGCTAACAGTATAATTTGGAGCTAATCTTCCTGGTGAAAAACAGGAAAGTGGACAGCTTAAGAGTTGGGTAAGGAGCAGAGAAAAGGAATGAACTAACTGAAAGTTTATCTCCAGTAAAGTTTCTCCAGTGGGCCCTCAGCCCTCCACCAAGAGAGCTAAGCAGTCTGATATTTATATCCAAGAATAAAACAAAGCCAAAATTACTTGGAGGTCCTTTTTAAACCATTGTTAATGGGAGTTTATTCTGACATTTCATGGACCTCTATGCAATTAGTCAATTCTCTGCACAGTGATGATAAAGCAAAGTTTATACTGCAGCAAGCCTGGCAAACCTACCAATTCCATCCAGAATTCCAGTCACCACTAATTTACAGGTAGAAACCCAATAGTAAAACAGGGGTATAGCAGAGGACTCATAACCCAAGAAGTGAGAAAAATCAATGTAGTTCTCTCTTTTATGTATGCAAGGGGCCTCAAGATCAACAGGTATATAAAGAAAACTAGAATGAAAGAGAACTAATTAAAAACCAAACCAAACCAAACCAAAACAACAACATAACAAGAAAAAAGGACCAGGAGGGACCTAAAAGATTTGGTTTGAATACTCAGAGAAATTTAAAAAGATATTTCTTTTTCTTAAGATTTTTTTTAAAATTTATTTGACAGAGAGAGAGAGTGAGAGTGCGCACACAAGTGGGGGGAGTGGGAGAGGGAGAAGCAGACTCCCTGCTGAGCAGGGAGTGAGATGTGGGGCTCAATCCCAGGACCCTGGGATCACGACCTGAGCCGAAGGCAGATGCCCAACCGACTGAGCCACCCAGGCGCCCCTAAAAAGATATTTCAACCATAAAATAAGAATAAGGTTCTCTAAAAGCAAAATAATATAAAGGATGCTATGAATTGAAAATATAAATTGTCAAAATAATCATTTAAACCTCAAAATAAAATAAGGGAAAAATATGTCTCATATTGTAGGGCAAAGGCGGACAGTATGAAAAAATATAAGAGAGAAAACTGATCTAGAAGAAGTGACATCTGAGTACAGTAATCCAGGCAGGGATAATTGAGACCAAAATTATCACAGAGGTCATACCAATGCAGTAGAATGAAGTATGCAAGTGATTATGCAGTAAATGATGCTTATACAATCATAAAAAATGATCAATGTTTATATCTTTCTGTCTTTGAGATATAATTTACATACACTGTATGTACAGAGCTTAAGAGGAAATTATATGGATTTTGAAAAAAATGTATATATGCATGTAACCTGTATCCCTGCCATGTTGTAAAACATTCTCATTTGCCCTAGATGCTTTAGTGCCCCTTACCAGTCAACTTGAGCTGTATCTTAACCTCAATCAACTGCTTACTCTTTCGATTTATACCATTATTTCTGTCATTGCTTAATACAGAAATTTACACAAAAAAGAGTCACAAGATATACACTTTTGTGACTGTTACTCAACAGAATATTTTTGAAAAGCTTACATGCTGTGGTATTAGTAGTTGAACCATTTTTTTTGTCAAACTGTATTTCAATGAATGAATAGCTACAATTTGTCCGTTCACCTGTTGATGGACAGTTAGGTTGTTTTCAGTTTTCAGCTATAATGCATATAGTTTTTGTGATCATTCATGGTATACATTTTTATTTTTGTTTTAACTTTTCATGGATATAAGTTTCTATTCTTATTTCTCTGGATTAATAGGTAGGATTATTATTTTTTTTTGCATCTTAATTATCTGTTTAATTTAAGGGAAACTACTAAAAATGTTTCCCAAGCCTCTATACCATTTTACTCTTTCACCAACTATATATGGTAGTTTTGGTTATATCTTAGGCAATATTTGGTGGTGTCTTTTTTTTTTTAAGTCACTTTGGCTTGTAAAAGAAGTAATGATATCTTGTTTTTATTTTTATTTTCCTGATAATGTGTTAGTCATACTACATTATTTTATCTTTATTTTATTTTTTATGACATTTCTAGAAGAAGGATCCTAAAAAAAAGGAAATATTCTTATTTTTTCTTAATCCATTAGTTGACACAAAATAACAGATTTTTATTTGTTTCATCTTTTCATGTGCTTATTGGCCATTTCAATGTCTTTCTTTGTGAAATGTCTGTACAAATCTTTTACCCACATTTTTATATGGTCTTTTATTATTGAGATACATAGATAGATGACACATGGGTAGATAGGTTTAAATATCTAGGTTTGGGGGAGCTAAGCTATCTTTGTCAGCTCTAATGTTGCAAATATATCCTTTAAGACTATGACTTCTCTATTCATCATCATAATGACTTTTTAGCATAAGTGTTTAATTTTGATGAAATTTAATTTCTTGATCATGAGCCATTATTCCTTTAGTATATTTCTGGGTTCAATTTGCTAATATTCCTTAAATATTTTTGGTTGTATGTTTATAGGTATCTTAGTCTTTTTTTTTTTTTTTTTTTTTTTGATTTGGGGAGTTATGTGTTTTTCAGGTTTGCTATCAGGTTATGCTGGCCTCCTAAAAGGACTTAGAAGTGTTAACTACTTAAAAAAAAAAAAAAAAGTTTGTATAATATTGGCATTATTTCTTCAATAAATGATTGAAAAGATTTACCAGTGGTGATATTTGGGTCTGTAATCAGTGAAAGTGTGTGTTTGTGCATGTGTGAGTATGGAAGGGCAGGGTGATAGTAAAGACTTTTAATTAGTATTTCTATATTTAACAAATTTAGGGAATTTCAGGTTTTCAATTCACTTTGTTGTCATTTTTTAAATGTTGTGTCTTATAATTATGCTATTTTGTCTGTTATCAAATTTTTAGCATAAAGTTATTATTCATATACTATTTAATATCTGTAAATTAATTTTAATGCAATTATTGATAGGTTTAATCTAATATATTGGTGTTTGTTTTCACTTTGGTTTGTTCTTTTCTTTATGCCTAATTTTATTGAATCATGTACTTATACAATTGACTTTCTTTTTAGCTGTATTATGACTCTTAACATTAGAAGTTATGTTAGAAGTTACAATATCTACCTTTATCTTATTATCAATATTGAAAAATATATTCAACTACTTTGTAAGTAATGTAAGAACCCTAGAGCACCGTGCTTTCCTTCCTCTGCTCCTGCTCTTTTTGCTACAATATCACATAAGTCACATCTGCATACAATATAAATTCAACAGAGCATATACTTTTTCCTTTAAACAGTCAATAGTTTGTTATGAAGGTTTTAGTAGGTCTAATTTTAAATGTTCTTTTATATTTACCTTTTATAGTTTATTCATCCTTCCCTGAAGATTTGGCTTTCTTATTATATGCTTTCTTTCTTTCTTTTTTTCTTTCAGCTTGAAAACATTCTTTTCTTTCTTTTTTCTTTAACATATATAGAAGCTCTAGCCTGCTGGATAAAAATTCTCACATCTTCAATTTACCCTCACTTGGGGAAAATATTTTTTGCTGGATATAAAATAATTCTACACTGTTGATATTCTTGGACTACTTAAAAATGTGTTTCCAGTGTCCTCTGACCTCCATTGATTCTGATGAGAAGCCCTTTTTCCTGTGGAGGCTTTTTAAGATTTTCTCTTCATCTTTGGTTTTCAGCAGTTTCTCCATGATGTGTCTGAGTGTATTTTTCTTTCTGTTTATAATTTTAGGGGTTCACTTGATTTCTTGTTACTTGTGGTTGGGGTATTTCTTTCATTTTGGAAAACTTTTGAATAACTATGTATTTTTTCTTCCTTTTTTTCTGGGATTTCAGTTTCAACTATTAGATCATTTGATATTGTCCTACAGAGTACCATGTGTTTATATCTTTTAATTGAATTGAGAAAATTTCTCTTGTGCATTCTTTAAATTTACTGATCTTTATCTTTGCTATGGCCATGGTAAGACTATCTCTGATATATTTTTCAGGTATAGCAGTATAGCATTTTTAGCTAATTCTTTTTTATGTTTTCCACCACTTTGCTGAAAAAAAAATGCACATATATATCCTTGGCCTTTTCCACTAGATACTCTAATATAAATGAGCTTGGTAACAGCAACATCTGGGCCATCTCTCATTCTGCTTATATCACATATTTCTTCTCTTGATGTGGGATACATTTTCTCTTTGTATTTCTTGTATTTAAAAAAAATGTTATATGAATCATCAAGTATTAAATAGTAGACACTATATTAAATGGTATTTATACCTAGAAAATTTCTTTTTTTCAGACTTCTAGTATTGGATAAGGATTGCAGAGTCAATTTTATCTACAGTAGGTAGACAACATTTTTGTTGCTTTAGATTTTTCTCACTGCTGTATTTAAATTATTTCAGTGGAATCAGAAACTTTCATTGAAATTTGAAATCTGATAACCAGAGATATTCTAGAGATATGTTTATGTTATAAAGTCCAAGTACCAGTTTTACAAACAGTGGAAATATGCTGCTTTAGAATGTGGCTATATTAGCTTTTCTTGGCACTTTGCTTTCTTATCCTGGTCTTGACATTTTCTCTCTCTTTCCTTATTTCTAGTTCTTCTTCTTCTTTTTTTTTCTGCTTTCTTTCCCTTCCCTCAGCCTTGGAGGGTAGTGGCTATATATTCTATCAATGCTCAAATGTTTGGGAGTGTTGTCCTCTCAATTTTCTTCTCTGAGCTTCAGCATGTTATACACATCTATATATAGACACTGTATTTATCAAAAGTTGCAAATTAAAATTGGATTCAGAGGACAGAGAAAAAGGTAGACATATAAGAGCTCTATATACACAGGGGAGAAGTAGGAAGTACTGTGAAAAAGAAGAAATAATGATAGCTATTTTGTATATTTAAAGTTCCAAAGCTAACTGAAAGAAGAAATAATGCAACTATTAAAATTTGAGAGAGATATTTAAAGAAGCAAATGAGTATTATGTAAGTAAACAAGTGTATTATTTTTTATAGAGGAGACTAGATAGTGTCCACAGTTGATCCAGAGAAAAATGAATATTAAAATTTTTGAGGTTACAAAGAGAGAAAACCGATAAAATTTTCACCCTTGAGGAGAAGCACTGATAATGGAATGGTGTGGGGCAGGGAATCCATTTCATATCACAAATAGTCCTCTACATTAACTGACTTATAAACAGTACATTCCATGGGTATTTTGGTGCTTTTTGCTATGAATTACAAAAACCAAAGAGGGAGTGGGCATTGGAAGTGGGCTATGGGGCCAAGTAAAAAACCTGTTCCTTTTCTGGGCCAAAAAAGAAAAATGAGTCTTTGAACATGAAAATAGAGGTTTGCATTTACAGATCTGCCTAGTGATATGGCTGAAATTGTAAGCCCTAGTGAAATGAGATCAGAGAAATAGAAGATAATGCCTGTTCTAGCAATGAATGTGCAGTATATCCTTAAACTCAGAGAAAATAAAGTTTTATTCTCCAAACTTCTTTTTGAGAACCCCCAGGCAAATAAGATCAGAAACAGAAAGAAACTGGTTTGTGACTGAAGTACCAGGCTGACTTGTACCAGTGATTTTTATATCTTTAATTTATTTTGGGCTTTCATAGGAGGATAATAAGAATTCTGTGCAATAAAATATGTGTTTATATGCAAACATAGGACTAGAATGTCCTTTAGATAGGTGATGCTTCTCTTCTGCAATCTCTAGCTAGGATTTAATGGCAATAGCTATATGTTCTGCTTGAATTCTCTATCGTAGAGATGGTATGAATTTAATTAGCATGCAAACATCAATGGATTGAGGTAAATACAGATGAGTATATCCAGATAAAATAGCTAATGTTGATGATTACATGTATACAGAATGAATATCAAGAAAAAGGATAGACATGTTTCCATGAGAAAGATAACAGGACATTTGGAAAATAAGTTATAGTCAAGGGGTAATTTATTTAAATCAATGCAAATTAAACCTTCAACTCTTCACATGGATATGATACATAAATTAAGAATGATAGTAGTGCAAAGCTTATGTTTAGAGCTTACTTTAGCCAAGAAAAATCTTTATCATTTCATCTTGCTTTGAAACAACAGAAGCAGCTAGTACTAGGTCACTGCAAGTGAGTGACCCAAGACAACTGCATAGTGAATTTGAGCTCATTTTCCTTCTGTTCACTGACTGAAGAAAAGTGCTCTTTTGGTTTTCCCTGGTTCTATGAGTAATAGGGAAGATAATTGGGATGTGTGTTTAGAATAGTATTAACATGCTGCTGTTTTTTATCAGAAAGTTTTCAGTTATAGGGCATAAAGGTTATTAACTAGCAGAAGTTATACTAATAAGCTATGAAAATGAGAGTGTGCATTAACTTGCAGTAATGAGAATTTGCAAAGAATAAGTGCAATTCTGGGGTGAAGGTGTTTACATCTTTTTGGTAGAATTCAGTTAGATGCAGCTAAAAAAAATAAGTAGATGGCACATAAAAATTCAGGGAGATCATGAAAAAGACTAAGAGAGGCTTTAACTCAAAGACTTGGTCTACACATTTTAATGGCTTCAGTGACCTACTGACGGAGACTACACATTTAGGAAAGCACACTTATTGCTCTGTTAACAGGTCATAAATTTTGGCATTCTATCGTGTATAAGTGCAAAACTTTTTTTAGTGCATTATCATCTTGATAATTTAAACCCCTTAAAGTAAAGAAATGTAAATTTCAAGTTCTTATAGTTAATTCTGTCTCATAGGACACATTTTACAACCCATTTTGAACATAAGCAAGCTCTAATTACTTTATGTTAAAAAACCATCTAAATACTGAACTTAACCTTAGAAATCCTGTGAGGGGTTTATATAACTTCCATACGATGTTCTCTTAACCTAAGATAGGATGTGAGACAGAGTCACAGAAGCTTTAGGTCATTCTGTAGCAGGAGAATGAAAGCTATGCGCCCTCTCTGGCTATCTGAAAGTATTTCCCTGAGAAGTACCTCTTATAGTCAGAGGTTAAGATATGGATGTGTTTACTGTGATTTAAGTTTCCTAACACATTATGTTTCATAGAAGTCCAAATGAGAATGCAAGGCAGTGGTGTGTGTGGGAGGGAACATGGAGATAATTGAAGGAGGAGTATAGGAATGGCAATGGGAATAGGAAGTGGACATGGGAAAGAAGTAGATTGACTATATAAAAGATAATAGAGCTGCATTTATTGCCATTGTATGCTTGATTTTGCAGGTCCAGAAAGGTTATCCTGTTTTATGCCATTTCTTTTTTTTTTAATTAAAGATCTTATTTGTTTATTTATTTGAGGGGGGAGGGGCAGAGGGAGAACCAAGAGGGAGAATCTTAAAGCAGACTCCCTGCTGAACACAGAGCCCTATGCAGGGCTTGATCCTACAATCCTGCCATCATCATGACCTGAGCTGAAACCAAGAGTCGGATGCTTAACTGACTGAGCCACCCACTTTATGTCATTTCTTGATGTGCACTTCAGAATTTCACCCCATTGCAGATAGTAAAATCAACCTCATTCATTTCACACACATATTAAAAATACAAAATAGAATAAACTACGTAAATTTCTTCCACATATCATAAGGATATATTGTTTAATGAAAATTTGTCTTGTTTTATCTATTTATCTTTCTATCTATGGAATAATTGAACCAAAATCAACATTGCTATTAATGGTACAAACTGTTATCAAACATATTCCCTGAATATTATCAGGCAATATTGTTCCCCTGTGATCTTTCTAAATATCTACTAGAAAGAAAATTTTAGATAACCAAAATTAAGTAGAAAGACATCAACATAAAGATTGGTGTTGAGTATTAAATATATGGCAAAGAATCATGGAATATACAAATAAAATGGACTATTAAAAAGAGGAGGCAATATTATGAAAGTATGAAAAGGATATAGGGTTTGAAAATATAGATATTATCTTTATTGTCATCTAAACATACATACACACCTATCAAGGAGGAGAATAGGTATAGCACCTGCAAAAAATTATACTATTTTCAGTAATTTAGTGATGGTATTCATAGTATATTATTATTCCAAGAGATCATATTTTAAAAAATGTGATTAAGCAAATGAGTAATCAGAGATATTCTTTTTTTTTTTCATTATTCCTTCTATCATTGGAAATTATGGGAGATATTCTATGTAAATATTTGTGGAAGAAAGGAGATACTGATATATTATAAAAGAGATTAAGTAAAACCCACATGGTCCTGGATCTGTACATGTTATTATATGTATATTAAATATGTATATATACATATGTATATAAATATATACAAATATATAAAAATATGTATATGGAAAATACATATTTTATATGTCTTATATGTACATAACCTTCCTAGAACTTCTTCTGAAAAGTTCCAGAGTTCCAGAACTAATAAGCAATGGTGGCAATGAACATTCATAGAGCCCAAACAGTAGTCATGCAATATCATTTTCTATCAAAATATATTGTTAGGTCTTTTTGAAGAAATTGTTGACTCGGGCCTGGGGCAGAAATGTTCAAGATAAGCATACATCTTGACATACTAGATAGAAATGTCAAGGTATTAAATTCAACTAGGGTCATGAGAAAATAAAAACACAGGAGCCAACTTGAAGGTGTTCCCAGTTACCTATGATTTGACATTTTAAGCTTCAAAATGGATAAAAATTGCAATAGCATAGATTAAAGACAACAAATATATTTAAATCTATGAGTTCATAATTATTAATTGGTCATTTTCAGAGGTGAGAAGTAATAAATTCATCATACTGAAAACTGGGAAAAATCAATGGACACAATTAAGCATTTATCCTACCTTTCCTATATGCGCTAAACCTTTTGGACATAAATAAGAGAAGCATGTCATAACATTATCCAAAATTATTCCAACCAATAAATGAAAACAAAAGAAAAAAAAACAGAATACTACCATTTTGTGTCCATTCCCAATAACGAATAGACAGATGTTGAGTATCACTTGCCGTTCTCCAAAAATAGCAAAACCAGACATTTTATGTATCCTGCTAAATGAGCATAAAACCCCCAGAGTCTTGCAAAAGGAGATGAATCTGAATCCCTTCAAGCTTCTGGATCGTGCTGCTGAATACACAGACAGAGAAACTCATGTAATTGCTGCATGGGTATGCAGTCAGAAAAACACAGAAAATGCTATAAATCAACATCTCTAAATACTCATGAGTTGGATTCATGCCTGTGTTTTAGTTAATAATGTTTAGTTTATTGTAGTCTAACTACAGGGCTTAGTATCTCATACGTTAAGTTCCCCCTCTTATTTTTCTTCAAAATTATCTTGACTGTTCCTCACTCTTACACTTTATAAATTGAAGATAAGCTTATCAAATCACTTGAAGACTGAGGCGGAATTTCATTGACTTTTTGTTTAAATCATGGAACATTTTTCCATAAATTATAATACTTACTGTTTTTAATGGTATCTTCATTAATTTTGTTCAGAATGTAAAAGATTTTTCAGAACCTTGTCTTTCTTAGATTTAGTTTTTGCTACTTTGATGGGACGTGTATGAAGTAATGTTTAAGTTTTGTTTTTGTATTGTTCCTTTTGTCTAGGGATTCTATTGACTGTTGAATACTAATACTAATATACATCAACAATCTTGCTACCATTTTATTAATACTAACAGTTGTTCATTGATTCTTTCATTTTCACTTGTCTTCCTTTCTAATGCTTTCTTCCTCCCTCCCTTTCTTCTTTCCTTCCTTCCCCTATTTGTTTCTTTTCTTCATTTTTTTGTTTTCTTATTACATTTTCAATGCGAAAATTACAAGTCAATGTTGTGTGTGTGTGTGTGTGTGTGTGTGTGTGTGATAGTAGTGGGAAGAGTAGTGGTAATCTTCCCGAAGATTATATGAGTTACATTTCAGTGCAAAATAGTATGTGGCTTAAATTTCAATATTATGTAATTCTTTGTTGATTTCTATTTTCCTTGATTGACTCTTCTCTAAACAAGCAAAACTCCGCTTTCTTCCTATTTTTATGGGTCCTCACTCTTTCTTATTTTACTATATTGTCAAATATTATCAATTAATACAATTTTGGAATCAATCTTATTTAATCAGGTTTGGTAATTAAAAAATATTGCCAATTCAGTTTACATGTATTTGCTTTCAGCTTTCTGACATGGGACAATGGCCTATCATATTTTTTCACTATTTTGAATGATTTGTTTTAGTATCAAGGCATAATAGCCCTAATAAATTAATTGGTTTATTAAGTCAATCAATAAATAAATGATCTACTCTTTGTTATTTTCTAGAGAAGTCAAAAGACCATGATTATGTTTTTTTTTTTTTTTTTCCCCTGAAATCTTGGTAAAATTTGCCATTAAAATCATCTGGGCCTTTGTTTTAGTTTTCTTTCCTGTGGATAGATGTACCTCCTCAGAAGCACCCACTTTTACCAGCTTCTTGTGCATTCCAGGGGTGAGAATGGAGACCCAAGCCCATGTCCCACCCTTTCTTTATTGATACCTGTGCCTTCTTTCCATACCATAAGATGCTCACAGGTATGCAGGTGATGATGCTAACCTTTGCCTGCACAGATGTGGTCTGTTCACCTCCTTTTCCCCAAACAGCTGTTCATTGGCTACTTCTCAAACCCTCACATGTGCGTGTAGCAGCACAGCCCATACCTGGGAGAATGAATACTGAGAAGAGACTCATGAAGTCCTTTGATTTAGAGTGGAGTCTTTAGGAGGTAAAAATTTCTGGGGTCCTGAATAACAGATTTGTTTTAGAAGGAGGTCATGGGCTCCTGGTGGTCATGCTCATTACTTCATTCCCCTCTTGCATCCCTGCCAGCCCTTGCCTTGTCGTAAGGGGTGCAGCTCCATACGGGCAAGGACTAGGCTGTCAAATTCTGGACCCCATAATACACAGCCACTTGTTGTACTTTAAGGGTGTTATTAGGTAGAAGAGGACCCTCTGAGTTAGACTGTGTGGGAACAAAGAGAAATGTAAATGGAGGCACTGGTGTATGAAAACCAAAGGGTATTTTGAGGTGAAGTGGTAAACACATTACATGCTGCAAATAGACTTAACAAGATAAGAAAATAAGACTATGCATTGCCTTTAATAACATGAATTGCCAAAGCTATTTCAGTGACATAATTAGGGTAGATTGTAATTGATTTTATGGTTTTTGTTATAATTACAGTAACTCTTAGCCACAGGGAATATTCCTCTTCATGTTTAGTTGTATCTCAGTTCAACCATATAAATCAATGGATCCTCTCCATGAGATTTGGAATAAAGAATTCTGTGTTTATTTTCATTTAGTTCAGATACTATGTCAAAAATCCTTATATTGGGGTGCTTGGGTGGCTCAAATGGTTAAGCATCTGCCTTCAGCTCAGATCATGATCCCAGGGTCCTGGGATCGAGTCCCACATCAGGCTCCATGCTCAGTGAGGAGTCTGCTTCTCCCTTTCCCTCTACTGCTCCCCCTACTTGTGCTCTCTCTCCATCAAATAAATAAAATCTTTAAAAAAATCCTTATATTGCTGTAACCTACCTAACACTGGGATTGGCCCTTTTTAACTCTATAAATATTTATTGAATTAGTACCACTGAATAAGGGCATTTGTCTATTGTCAATTTGATTGTCTACCATTGCTGAAGCAGTCATTTTTTATCATCATTAATTAAAAAAAAAATGTCTAGTTTGATGTATTATCTTTCACGCTTAGGCATTGGTGAGCCAATTCATCTCAAATAGAAGGCTCCAGAAAGTCAAATTCTCAGCTGCTGAAGAAACAAGCTTATTGAGATAATTGAAAACAATTTCAAAGACTACTTGAAGTAAATCCTACCTACTTCAGTGGCTGAAAATTGAGAAAGATATCTCAGTTTACTTGTGGCATAAAAGAATATGTGAATGTCACTATTTTCTTCCTTGTCACTATATTTCTAGCAAGATAATACAGCAGTGAATATTAACAACCTGTTTGAGTCATTTTTGTCAACAACTGCCATTGTTACCCCAAAATCAAGCACAAAAATGGTTAATTTATACAATTCCTATTTGATATTTTGGCTGTATCCAACTTAGGTTATACAATACTTCCTTTCCCCTCCTCTTCCCTCTTTTTACCACTTAGCATAAAGTAACATATTCCATAGTAGTACAAAGAGGTGAGAGGCATTCTCTGAATTTTACTCCAGTCCTCTTTGAGTTTGTCATCTTTGTCTAACAAAACAGCTGCCTAATGTTATAAAATTCCTAGAGTGAGCTTGAAGAAGGTGGGGGGGGGGGGAACTAAACAAGAGCAGAGATTTTACACCTTCTGTCCCATCACTGAAGTCAATTGGCTTTAGGATGTCAGCTGTTTTTTGGGGTTTTGGGGGGTTTTGGGTTTTTTTGTTTATTTGTTTGTTTTTTTGTTTTTTGTCCTCCTTGAACCAAACTGCACTGCACTATGAAGTGGCTTTGAATTTTACTGGACTTGAACACCTTGTATCTGCACAGGACCAGCCCAGGAGCATGATTTTAATAATTGTTGAAGAACTGTCTATACATCCAAAGAGTTGCAACCTTGAATCTGAAACTTTTAGTATACCAAAATATTGTCAACTCTGAGCTTTTTGGTTCTGATTTCTCATTCTAATGCCTCCTATCCTTTAGAAATTCATGTGTTCCCTTCTCATTTTGCTCCACCAAAGTTAACAAATCAAAAACAGCATTGTTTTTTTAGTGCCCTTAACTGCCCACAAAGTTGGTCTTATGTCTTACCAGTGTTGGAGTTTTCTCACTATAACTTGTAAGAGCATTTTATAAGGATAATTTTTTTAAAACTAAAATAAATGTTAACTTTTTGTATCTATAATTCTTTTAATTTGTGGATCCTAGACTTCTCAAACTTTTTTTTCCCCTGTAAACAATGAAATAGACACCTAGCCTTAAATTTTAGCATAGCTGGTAAAGATGTATACTTTTCTCTAATACACGGAAAAAAATACTATTTATGTGCATATTCAGTAATTTCAAAATTTATAACAGACTTATTTACTAGTAAGTTTATTTTTCTAGAGAATCATTGTTCCTGGAAGCAAGGACAGTAAGTCGATGATCCTACTCTATTACTGAGATAATAATACAACTACCTGAGAAACTAAATACTCACTTGAATAGTTTTTCTAGGACATTCACGTGTCTTTTCAAATATATCCTACTGAATTAGTCAGAAAAGCTTGATCATAGGGGCGCCTGGGTGGCTCAGTCGTTAGGCGTCTGCCTTCGGCTCAGGTCATGATCCCAGGATCCTGGGATCGAGCCCCGCATCGGGCTCCCTGCTCGGCGGGAAGCCTGCTTCTCCCTCTCCCACTCCCCCGCTTGTGTTCCCTCTCTTGCTGCGTCTCCCTCTGTCAAATAAATAAATAAAATCTTTAAAAAAAGAGAGAAAAGCTTGATCATATAATTTGATAGTGAATGAGGTCAGGGGAGAGGGGCATTGACACCAGAGTTCCAAGGTCCAGAGGGGAGCAATACTCCAAGGAAGAACAGAAGGGTGCTGAGAGCTTAGAGCAGCCAGGGCAATATAGAAATCTTTAATAAAACAAAACCAGTTCCTGCCTAAGTAATATGATTGCCAACAGATACACACACCATGGAATCCTGGATAAGTTAAGGTACATTAACTAGACTTCAGTTAACAAATTTTGCTACATTAAAAGCAAGATAAGTTTAGCAAGGTATATTTTGACAGTTCCAGTTCAGCTCAACAAATATTGATTAGTGTCAACTATCTATAGCAAAAGTCATTTTGTTTTTATTTATTTTTTTTAAAGATTTTATTTATTTATTTGACAGATAGAGAGATAGCGAGAGCAGGAACACAAGCAGGGGGAGTGGGAGAGGGAGAAGCAGGCTTCCTGCTCGGCAGGAAGCCTGATGTGGGACTCGATCCCAGGACCCTGGGATCATGACCTGAGCCGAAGGCAGACGCTTAACGACTGAGCCACCCAGGCGCCCCCATTTTGTTTTTAGATAGAGGCAAGGACATAGAGGCAGGTTTGTAAGTAGCTTTGCTACATACAAGTATATGTATGTATGCTCGTAAGTATGGGGGGGTAGTTGGAACATGACTGTGGAGCTCAAAAGCTATGCAGCAGAGTGAGAGAAAGATTTACAGAGCTTGGCATACAGATAGTAACTGCGGCCTCGATTGAATAATCTCATGTAGGGCAGATCTGTAGAGTAAAAATAATACCAAACTTGGAGGCTTTTATATGCCTTCATTTAAGAATAACTTTAACCTTTTCCTCTGCCTTAATAAACCTAAAAAATAAAATGTCAGAAGGTGGAAGAGGGTTCAGTAAAGTATCCTCTAGACCGAGAAGGCCCTTTAAGAATGAAAAACAAAGCAAGCTACTCCATACAGTTTACACAGTTTCATTCAGCGTACTTACCGATGGGGAAAAATCAGCCGGACGGTCCAGTACTCAGTTCTCAGTACTCAGACGTTCTCTGCCCCTACTTTCCACAACTATTCTCTACCCCGTCCAGACCTGGATGCTCAGCTTTTATGGAGAGAGCGGCATGGTGGTAAGGTCACAGGGTAGTTATCTAAAGTGGGGACTTCTGTGCGCCAGCCATCTCTACTAGTTACCTAAAATGGCTCCTTCTGTGTACCACTTTGAAGAAGATCAGAAGAAGCCTTCCCACATTTTAGTCAAGGGCATACATTAACTTCCGTGGATCTGGAACACGTAATCTCGAGGGAGGTCATTGCATCGGCATGAACAGGATGGAGGGCCAAAGATGGAGTCAGTTGTCAGCACTCCAACATAAAACTACATATTTTAATAAGTTACAAGAGTTTACCAGAGTAGAAATTTTCCAAGATGTGTGAACGTGTGCATGTGAGGGTATGTTGCACTTCTATGGGATAGGATGTCTGTGTGTTAAACAGAGAGAAAGAGAGAGTCTTACTTGGTATTTCTAATAGTCTCTCTAGTCATAACAAATACGGATTTTCAAGGCTAAGAATCACCAATTAAAACGTAGAGGAGAAAGAGACTTAAAGAAAAAGAAGAACTGAAAAACACTAAGAAGAAATTCATGGGTTGTATGCTGTTCCTTAAAAAGAAAAAGACAATTAGTCCCGGCTTGGACTTTTCTTTGTAGGCTCTCTTTCCATATGCTGGGGATCAGACAGCCCACATGAAAGGACTTAACATCTAATGTGAAGTCTGATAGTTTCCTCTCAGCATGGGAGGCAGAGTGACTACTTGTGTCTCTGGCCACTGATTTCCTAAAGAAAGCAGTGAACATGGGGATAGTATTAGATGTCTCCCTTTGATTGATTTTTAAAATCTTGGAATCCTTTTTCTCTAAATTTAAGAATTTTAAATTCAAGATTTTTAAAATTCAATTTTTTTCTTTAAAGATTTTATTTATTTATTTGAGAGAGCGAGAGAGAGTGAGAAAGAGAATGAGCAGGGAGAGCAGGCAGAGGGAAAGAGAGAAGCAGGCTCCCCCCTGAGCAGGGAGCCCGATGCGGAACTCGATCCCAGGACCCCGGGATCATGACCTGAGGCAAAGGCAGATGCTTAACTGACTGAGCCACCCAGGTGCCCCTAAATTCAATTCTTATAATTCGAGGATTTCTATGTTATCATTTGCCACCCTGGGCTCTTAGGGAAATTCTAATTTAACAACCACACAACCTAGATATAAACAGGTTCTGGGATAAAAACCCATAGTTCCGATACATAGAAGATCTGTAATAGCAGGTGGTTCTGATACTTTTACTGAAATATTTGATCACTGTGCTTCCTTGTAACCCTTGTAACTCACTCTCAAGGACACTTTTATGTTTGCTTCCACCTTCACTTGGGGGAATAAATATAGACAGGGCAGTGTTATATGAGCTTATCCTGGTGTATCCTTTGGAAAGCTTAAAGTATTGCCCCCTTTGCTATTTTTAGAAGTTTTTCTAGTTTCCCCAGCTCTCTAAGAAATAGAATTGAAGGACTTCTTCTTATTACAATCCATCTGCATGCACTCTAGACTTTCAAAATCAGAACATATACACTTAGAGTCTCATTTTATGTGGTATCAAGGTACTCTTTCATTAGTAGTAAATTCTTAAATCTCTACAGAAAAGAACTACTACTGTGCTTTCCAAATACCTGTAAAGTTGTTGCTAATACTTACATCAATTTCAACTTATATTCATTTATAGTAGCTGCTAAAACTATGGCAGGCATCACTCCATCAAGGTTATGACTCCTCTCGAAATTCCCTTGCCTTCTTTTCAAATTCTTTTGAAAATTTTAATAACTGAATGAAATTGTAGAAAATCATACTCTGGATTAAATTTTGAATAGAGTGCTCCACTTAAAATAGCCCCTGGGGGGGCACCTGGGTGGTGCAGTAAGTTAAGTATCCGACTCTTGGTTTGGGCTCAGGTCGTGATCTCAGGGCCCTGATCTCAGTCTTGAGATCAAGGCCCCATAGGGCTCTGAGCTCAGCATGGAGTCTGCTTAGGACTTTCTCTCCCTCAGCCCCTCCCTTGCTCTCTCTCTCACTTCTCTCTCTTTCTCAAATAAATCTTAAAAAAAAAAAAAATTAGCCCAGCCTGATCTAAGTAGTATTTGAACATATGTTTCAGTCTAATGACACTTTGCCCATACTTGCCTTGGAAAAGTCTCCAACTTCAACACATATACATATTCTTCCTCTCCAGGCTTTAGTAAATGTTTAAGAATTTGTATGGTAGCTTTCAGACTCTTTGTTCAAGGTTGCTACTTCAGCAACTTCTCAGTCACATCTCTAAGCTTCCATCCAAGACTGAGTAGCATCCTGAAAAGAACTTCAACTTATGGCTGTGTCCGTCAGAAACACAGAGAATGATATTCTCCAAAGATCCTATCCTTGTGATGAAGCGTACTCATCAGATCAACTGGAAAGGCTACTGATTATAAATGGGGTTTCCCCACCACATTGGCCAGGCCTGTTTTGTATGTCTTCACTCCTGAGTAATAAAGTGATCTTCTTTAAGAGGTTTGTAAATTAGTTTCAAGTATCTATTTTTTTCAATAGTGTTCTAGGGAAATAATTTTGATTAATAAATTACAATTTTTCACATAAAAATGCATACAATCCAATGCTTTTTGGGTAATCCCAGACCTGACTGCAGACGCTCTAGGTATTCTAGTTTAGTTTTTGCCCTTCCAGCCCTTCTCAGAACTAGCAGGTTATAGTACCATTAACATTTCAAAGGATTGGTCCTTTTTTATAATTATGTCCCATTGCAATAAGCACAAATTGCTAAATTTGGCTAGGTGACCCACAAAAATGGGAAATATTTGAAGAGCTGTTTGAACTATAATGTGTTAAACTGTTAATATGTAACAGGCAAGATGATCTCCAGTCCATATATGAGAAAATTAAAGTTCTTCAAAGTTTGTGACTTGATATATGTGGCATGATCTAGAACTAAAATTGTCTTTGAGAGTTCTGTGAGGATTGTGTAATTCAATAGAATAATCATCATTGGCATTCAAATATCCTATGATAATTTCACTACAGTCTACAAAGGATAAATAAAATATATTCCTTATTGGGTGCCTGGCAATTAGGCATTAAGACTGCTTGTGATTGAAATGGCATCACCTGGATGGAGAAATGTTATTTAAATATGACCTGCATTCTAAGATTATTAGTCTTTTATTGTTTTAAACATTTATCGGAACAGTAGTCTTTCAAACCCTAAAACATTATTCAATAGATATTAATTGTTGGGGCGCCCAGGTGGCTCAGTCGGTTAAACATTGGATTCTTGGTTTCAGCTCAGGTCATGATCTCATGGGTCATGCGATCGAGCCCCATGTCAGGCTTCACACTCTGGGGAGTCTGCTTGAGATTCTCTCTCCCTCTGTCCCCCCACCCTACTCGCTCTCTTTCTTTCTCTCTTACAAATAAATAAATCTTTAAAAAAATTTAAAAATGAATTATTGAGTCACAGGTTTCTCATAGTATGTAACTGATGAGGATTTGTTTGTTTTTGTTTGCATACCCTTAAAGATAATCAGTTGAGACTTCTATAACTCTGAGAAAAACTTCAAGAGGTTTTTAAGAGTCAGCCCCCCTGTGTTTACACAAATAATCTAAAACTTTGATATAGATGCCTTCCCATTATTTCTTTTTGGTATGGAGAGTCATCTGTATTTTCTCCACCTCCCTACCTGAAGACAGATAAATGTCTAGGCCTTAATTTTGAAGGAGCACCATTACTATTCTAGCCCCAGAACACTGAAGGGAAGGAAAAATTCTTCCTTTACCCTTCAAGTCTTCCAGCTCAACTAAGAATTATATTTACATGAGACAGGTTAAACAGAGAAAAAACACAAAGTTTTATTACATGTGCACAGGGACGCAAAAATAAAATTGAGACCTAAAGAAATGACCCAGGCAGGCAGTTTCTATACATTTAGACAGAGACATTAAATTTGTGAGTTATTGACAAGATAAAGAAAATAGATGTTTAGGAGTTTTGATTAGTAAGAAATTCTAAGTGGAATTTGGGCTGTGGTAGTAGATTAGAAAAAGGGTAACAAAGTGTATTTGTACAGTTTTCTTGGCTTTAAAGTTTCTATCTCTGGTGATAAGGATGTCTTTTTACTCAGTATAGCAAGGATATTTTTCATATGGGAGATTTGTTTTCTGCTTTCAGGGGTTACAGAGGAATGTCCTTGCACTGGCTGTTTCTGAAGTAACTTTTCTTTCAAATAATCAATATAACAAAGTGGCATATTTGGGGGCAGCCTGCCCTTGACCCCAACGATATACATATTGAGAAAGCAGACACTTGAGGCCTTTCAAGTTTAGCAGAAACCCTTATTATTCACATTGGTCCATATTCTCCAGAGAAGTTTCAGTTTGCAAAAAGAGCAGTAGAGAAAAATTCTCAAGGGAAGTCTTGATAGAACTTACAGGGACCTGAGAGGCCCCCGGAGACTGATAGCTGCACCGCAATGCTGGGATCCCGGTCCTATTTCACAAAGTTTCAGTTTGTCTCATTATGCTAAAGGAAACAAGGGGAAAAGTTTACACTGTGTTCATGGTTGGGCCAAAGTTCTAAAATGAATATTATTTCTGACCTTTTTTCAAAGTATACATTCTCAGTGGAGGCAATATTACCCCCTTGGGGAAGGTGAAAATATCTTATTATTTTATGTATAAAGCACAGATATAAAGAAAATACATAAACAGATACACACTGTATCTGTGGCATTAAAATTTCATGGAAGGGATTAAAATAAAATGTCTAACAAGCCTCCTTAGGAGGGTAATAATGAAAAAAAAAAAGAAGTTGGAGAAACACTGCTCTATAGGATACTTGTTTCAGCTGATGATTCTGGATGTTTTGGTTTCTTTTATTCCATTCTGGTAAATTCTGGGGGTCTAGTTTGCCCCTGTTTGTGTAGAAAATATTTAAGCTTATTAGAAAGTATATCAAGGATATCTTTGAAAAGCAATATTAAATAATAAATATATTAAAGCTATCTATCTGATTTTTCATCTATCTACCTATCTATATATATTTGGTGTGTCCTGGTTATCTTTATAGTTATTTAGATATAGTTATAGAGGGTCCAATATCCCTAACTTTTCTTATCTAAACATATTCTCAATTTCTTTGTCATGTGGTTTTGTTTTTCAAGCAAGTCATTTTGATGTGTCTTGTTTAACTTAGCCTTTTTCACACATCTGACCATCTCCCATCTAGATACCAGGATGAGATGAGATGCAGGAGTGACATTAAACTGCCATTTTGCATTATCTTGCCAATTCTAAAAGCTGAATATTAAATAATTTGTTATTCATACAGATTTAAAATGTTTTCTCATTAAAATAGCTGCATCAAGGTCCTATGACCTCAAGGAGCACGGCTTTATTTTAGTTACTGTTTTCAGTGTTACCATCTAGATGAAAAGAGGCATCTCTAGGCCCATAAACAAATAAAGACAATAGCATTCGGAAGGTGCTATAATAGGGATATATACAAAGAATAGCTACAGCACAAAAAAGGATAAATGAAAAGGCTTTCCATAGAAGGCAACAATTGTCCTGAGTCTCAAACGTTGAGTAGAAAATTTCTTGATGAACAAGGGATAAAAGTGAACTCCTAGTAGGGGCAAATATGTTCCTCCTATGGAGGAAAACACATACACACACACACACACGCGCGCACACACACACACACACGCACACACACACACACACCTCTACCATGAAGTAAAAAAAAAAAAAGTTGATCTACTCCTGGAACTGTAAAGAGTTCAGAATGGTGGAAGCAGAGAGACTAAGGATCTGGTATACTGGTTGGGAATTAAGAAGGTGGGAAAAGCCACATGATTACAGAGCCTTTGACTATTCTGAAAGAGTTTAAGGTTTTGTGTGTGTGTGTGTGTGTGTGTGTGTGTGTGTGTGTGTGTATGCGTGCATGCATGTTTGTTTGCTTCTACATGCCTTAGGAAACCTACAATAGTTTTTAGTGGTGAATGGGTCTCAACACATTTCCTTCAAGAACCATACCAGTCTGTAGCATGATGAGGAATGCATTGAAATTAATGACCAGTTGGAAGTGGAGGAAGAGAGACAAAAAGGAAAGTTAGATAATCCCAGGTTTGTGGCTGACATGATGTGGTAAATATGTCCAGGGGACAGTAGTATTTTGTGTCTCAGTTTTAGGAAAAAGTTTATGATATTCAGCCTATCGGTGGTAATTTCAGTAAAGGGAATGGATAAAGCTACCCACAGAAAACACATAGAATAAGATGAGAAGAGGCAAAATAACAGACCCATAGGGAGTTTATCTAATTAAAGTACGTGGGGATGATGCTGATATTAGGTGTATGGCAATTGCATAACAATTTACATATATTTAAATTAGAATTCTATGATTTCATTATATTTTAATAAAAAAATTCACAAGATGAGTATTACTTTAAGTAACTAATGAATCAGGGAATGGTATAATCCTGTGTTCTCTTACTAGTTGTAAAATCTGTTTTTGAGAAGGTAGAGAGATATCCTAGGTTGATGCCACTAAACATTTTCATAATAACAAAACTTTTGACTTATTTGTGCAATCCTGCTTTAACGTAAGCTCACTCATAGTATGTACTAGAAACGATGTCTGCTTCTCCTTTCACATGTTCTTTACGCAAAAGGTATTACAACCAATTTTTTCAGATTATGGAGTGCCTTCTCACTTCTGCTTGGGCACTGCTCCTCAGTGCCTCAAGGATGTCTATATTCTCCCTTCAAAAAGAAGCTACTTCAAGGACTCAGAAGTGGTTTGCTCTCTTTTGGATGATTGGAGAGATTTCTTAGTGTAAAGTGAAACAAAAATAAGCAAAACCAAAAGGACAACCACATGTTTAATCTCTGGCAGACTCTAAGAAGCTCAGCTGATCTAAAACGTCCTATGTTTTAGTCACCAGGCTTGGAACTCAATGTAGGTTTTGACTGAAAGAACTTTCTTAAATTCCCTGAACCACAGTTTACTTATCTATAAATAAATGTATTACTAACTGCTCTACTTACATTATACAATTCAAGTCATCTGTGACAGTACTTTGTAACAAACAGATCACTATCAAAATATTAGGAATTATTAGTATTAAACTAAATATGTATTTTGCTCTCTCAGGACTTAGCATACTCTTCATTTCCCCATTAAAAAAAATGCATAGGAACATGACTGTCTTTAATGAAGCTGGAATCCTATGGATAGTTAGCCACTTTTCATTTATTCCATAAAATTTGGGTCTTTATAATAAAATCCTATTTTCAATTTTATGATGTTGTGACAGTATCTGTATTTCAGATGCTATTCATATTCATGAATCAATTTGCATACCATTTAATATTCCCCGGCTTTGCTACACTTGTTGTGATATGCCATCTAAATTACCAGCTCAATTTTCAGAGTGTTGTTAAGTGTGTAGTTAGAGGCAATGATATGCAGTAGCACTTACACAAAGAAATCAAAATATTTTCAGAGACACAATTGAAGCATCTCATGTTAAGGGATTTGTAGTGTTTTCATATCTAAGTCAGTTTCCTTCTGCTGTAGGTGTTATGCAAAATCAGATTGCCTAATAATTTGGAAATCATGGTTAGTATTGCTCTTTCACAATGTCTGACTCTTTCCATTCAGTCCCTTTTAACTTTTGTTCTCATTAGTATGGTCTAAGCAGATTTTAAAATCTTCTTTTCTCAATTTATTCTAAAACTGGTTTATTGAATATAGAAGATTAGTGAAGAAAGTCTATTCTAAAAACACAGTGCCCCCAAATCTTTAACAAGAAAGCATCTTTAATTTTTAAAATTTTCAGTTATATTGTTTTTTATAGGACATCTCCTTCATCTTTGCTACTATCATCTACAATTCAAGAAGTTCAAAGATGAAATCATTATTGTTCTCTAACATAATCTGCTCTTTCCTATCATGATGGATATCATCCAGGCACCCAAGTCAAAATTGTGAGTTAGTCTAGATTCTTCCCTTTCCCTCATTCCCCCAACCTCTATGATCCAATCTAATCCTAAGTGATCACACCTATAAATATCTCCCAAGTCATTCCCCTTTCTCCATTTCTATTACCTTTGTCCTAGTTTGAACTTCAATTTTTTTATTTACATTACTACTCTCAACTGCTATCATGGCTTTCAGCCTTGCAAATATTATTGTTTTTCTTTTCTTTTTTTTGTATTTAATAAACTTTGTTTTTTTTGGTTTTAGATTTACAGAAAAATTGACCAAAAGTTCAGAGAGTTCCCATACCCCACCACTTCCACCCCACAGTTTCCCCTATTAGTAACATCTTGCACTGGTGTGGCACATTGATATAATTTATGAACTAATATTGATACATTATTATTAGCTAAACTATATAGTTTACATTAGTGTTTACTCTTTATGTTGAACAGTTTTTGTTTTTGGTTTTGGCACATGCATAATGTCATTTATCTACCATTACAGTATCATAATGAATAGTTTCGCTGCCCTAAAAATCCACTGTGCTCTATCTATTCATCTCTCCTTCTTTTATTCCCAAGCCTTGCCAACCAGTGATCTTTTCTACTATCTTTATTGTTTTGCCTTTTCTAGGTTGTTGTGTACTTGAAATCATACAGTATGTAGCCTTTTCAGATTGACTTTTTTCACTTATTGATATGCATTTAACGATTCCTCCTTGTATTTTTGTGGCTTGGTAGCAAATATTCTTGTTCATTTTTTTTCATTTTTCATTTTTTGTTTGTATGTTTGTTTTAAAGATTTTATTTATTTAACAGAGAGACACAACGAGAAGGAACACAAGCAGGGAGAGTAGGAGAAGCAGGCTTCCCACAGAGCAGGGAGCCTGATGTGGGGCTCGATCGCAGGACCCTGGGACCATGGCCTGAGCCGATGGCAGACATTTAACAACTGAGCCACCCAGGCGCCCTCATTTTGTTTTAACATTGAATAATATTCCATTGTATATAGATGTACCACAGTTTGTTTGTCCATCCACCAATGAAGGGCATCTTTGTTGTTTCTAAGTTTTGTCAATTATCAATGAAACTTCTATAAATGTTTAAGTTCAAAGTTTATATGAATGTAATTTTTCAGCTCATTTGAATAAATACTTAGGGGTGTGATTGTTAGATCCTATGGTAATAGTATGTTTAGTTTTCTAAGAAACTACCAAGCCGTCTTCCACAGTGGTTGTATCATTTGGTATTTACACCAGCAATGTATGAGAGTTGCTATTGTTCTACATCCTCATTAGCACTTGGTAATGACAGTGCTTTGAATATTAGCCACTCAGATAGGTATATAGTAGTATCTCCTTGTTGTTTTAATTTGCAATTCCCTAATGGGATATGGTATTGAGCATCATTTCATGTAATCATTGACTATCTTCTTTCATGAGGTGTTTGTTAAGATCTTTATCCACTTTTTATTGTTTGTTTTCTTATTGTTGAACTTTAAAATTTCTTTGTATATTTTGGATACAAACCCTATATCAGGTATTTACTCACGGTTTGTGACTAGTCTTTTCATTTTGTTAACAATATTTTTAAAGACAAGTTTTTATTTTAGTGAATTTCCATTTGTCAGTTGTTTCTTTAATGGATCTTGCTCTTGGTGTTGTATTTAAAAACAAATTGCTATAATTATACTGGAATTAAAAATAAATAAATAAATAAATAAATAAATAAATAAATAAATATAAAAACAATAAACGTCCCCCGCCCCCAAACAATAAGGTCATCACAATTGCCATGCTGATGTCTGGCTTAAATCGGAGGGGGACATGAACCATGAGAGACTATGGACTCTGAGAAACAAACTGAGGTTTCTAGAGGGGAGGGGGTTGGGGGGATGGGTTAGCCTGGTGATGGCTATTAAAGAGGGCATGTATTGAATGGAGCACTGGGTATTATACGCAAACAATGAATCATGGAACACTACATCAAAAACTAATGATGTAATATATGGTGATTAATGTAACATAATAAAATAGAAAAAAAAAAAAAAGCAAATTGCCAAACCCAACGTTGCTAAACCTATATTATCTTCTAGCAGTTTTATAGTTTTGTATTTTACAGGTAAGTCTATGATCCGTTTGGAATTAATTATCATGAAAGAAGTAGGGTCAGGGTCTAGATTTATTTTTTCCATGTGGATGCCCACTTGTTCCAAAAACATTTGTTAAAAATATTACCATATTTTTTGGTAAATATACCTTTGTTTGTCAAAAATGAGTTGACAATATTTGTGTAGGTCCATTTCTGTGCTCTCTATTCTGTTCTATCGATCTATTTGCTTATTCTTTCACCAATACCACTCTGACTGTCTGGATTACTATAGCTTTATAATAAGTTTTGAAATCAAGCAGTGTCATTCCCCTGACTTTGTTCTTCTTTAACATTGTGATGGCTATTTTGGATCTTTTTCCTTTCCCTATAAACATTATATTCACTTGTCAATATCCACAAAGTAACTTGCTGAGATTTTCACTGGGCTTGCATTGAATCTATAGATCAATTTGGAAAAACTGACAACTTAATAATATTATTAAGTCTTCCTTAAGTCTTCTATCCATGAACATGGAATAGCTCTCCATTTATTCAGAGCACCTTTGATATTTCTGACTTACTTTTCATTCTTCACACTAACACCTTAGTGTGCCTCTGAAAACTTGTATATGATGATGCTATTTTAAGTTCCTTTTTGGCTGTCCCTGATCTTAAGCAAAGTTCGAGTTTCTCTAAAATTCTGAAATTTGTTGCTCTCCAGCATCATCCTCAGATACTCTTCTCTTTATAGTTTATTGCCCAGCAGTGCTGAAATATTTAATTTTCCTTAATGCACTGTTGGCAGATGCTTTGAAATGCTCTGAACAATTTTATCCCTCTTTACTCTTGACTATTATTTACTAAAGAGGCTGAAAAAAAGTTATTTTTATTCCTAGACTTTTTTTGAACCTAAAAATAACAATATCATTCAGATAGGTCTAATACACTTAATTGGAATTTTACTGAAGTTTCTATGAAAAGTGTTTACTTCCTAATAAAAGATATAAGTTTCACAGGAAAAAATGGATATGATGTCTGGAGCTATGGTAGCCATCTTACAACCATTAAAGGAATATTAAAACAATAATAAATAAACTAATCCAACACCTTAAATGTGTGGAGTTGTTGAACCAACTGTATAACTGCTTATATTTCTTTATGCAAATAATAAGTAACCTCATGATTTAAATTCCTGTTAGTCAGACTTTCTGTTACATGTAGCTAAAAGAACTCCTAAATGATTCATGCACCATTTTGTTTGTGAATTTGTGGATGTTATGATCTCTGCCTACAATGCAATTCTATTTGTCTTTCCTAAGAACTTTAATCTATATTTCAAAATTCAACTCAGTTGTCATGTTCTTTATGAAATTCTCCCTGATTCCCCTACAAGATGGAGAGAATGAATCATTTCTTACCTCTTGCCTCTTTCATAGTTCTCTGTTTACATGCAAATCTGTCATATTAGAATTCTTTGTAAGTTTGGATCTATTTTATTCATTTTTGAATCATCTCTTCTAGGATAATATGATGTATAAAAATGCTATTATTTGTCAGTGTTTGTGTCAAAGCATATTGTTCTTAATGGAACTTATTTAGACTTTCAACTTTAGAGCAAAATCAACTAAATGAATAAGTTTACGTTTGATATTTTCCAACAATAATTACTGGAATCTTGATATGTTTCTGTTTATTAGACCTTAATAAACACAATATTATGTATATTTTAGATATCCAAGTTTTTTAATGTTTCAAGATTTTAACGAATGACTCAATTTCTTCAAATAGAAACATATAAAATAAAATTAAATAATAAAATTTTATTCAGTAAATTTTAGTTTTAGCTCAAAAAACTGTCTATCTAAGCTAATTAAATCTGATTGAAACACAATTGAAATGAAATGATTACACTAAATTCATGAAAGGGATATCTCATAAGTTAAAAAAATACTTCTTAGTGTCAACTTTTTACTTATTAAAATCATTGTACAAACTTAGAAAATATGGACAAAGGAATTTTAAAAATACTCACATTTCCATACTATCAAGAGAATGAGAACATATTGCTCTAATTATTCTATAGAATCATTGGTCTATTTCTGGCTTTTTAATGAATAGATTTATTTTCAAACAAATCCAGCACCATCCTGTACCTATTCTATAACCTGCACAATTTACTTAAAAATGTATATGAGCGGGGCACCTGGGTAGCTCAGTCAGTTGAGCATCCACCTCTTGATTTCGGTTCAGGTCATAAACTCAGGGTCAGGAGATCAAGCTCTGCATCAGGCTCTGTACTTAAGTCTGCTTGAGATTCTCTCTCCCTCTCTCTGCCCCTCTTCCTGCTCATGCTCTCTCTCTCTAAACAAATAAATTATTACCAAAAAAATCTATATGATGAGAATATTACCATATCATTATATATTTTTCCACAAGATTTTAATAACTTTCTATTTTTAAAAAATATCTGACTTACTGAAAATTTGCAAATATAGTACAGAAAATCCCCATATGTACTTCAACCAGCTTCCTCTGATGTTAACATCTTGTATAGCCACAGTAAGGTTATTAATACTAATGAATTATTATTGACTAATACCATTAAATAAATCAAAAGTTTTCTTTAGATTTTACCAGATTTAGATTTTAGATTTCACCAGTTTCCCTCATTAATATTCTTTTTTGTTGTTTTTGTTTCTAAGTCCAATCTGGGATTTCATCTTGCATTTAGTTGTTATGTACAGGCTTATTTTTAACATTGCCTTCATTGTTTTCCACCTCATGGCCCAGTATGGTAAGGGACAATAAGGAGAGACTGCCTTTATCGAACACTTTCTATGGTCCAGACACTTTTTAAATACTCATAACCATCTCCCATTTTATAACTGGGGATCCTGAGGCACAGGAAGATCACATATATGGTAAAAAATCATATAGCCAGCAATTGTCAGAGACAATATTTGAATCCAAGTGGTCTAATCTTCAGATCCATGTTCCTTATTACTTACTAATAATAGGTTTATATGTGTGTAAGTTTCCCCAATGTGAAAAACACAGCCATTCATAATCTGCACCTAAATATTTATATATCAATGATTATTTGCCTATAGTAAATTCCCAGAAGCAGAATTTCTAAGTCAATTTCAATGTGACAAAGTTTCAGATTAACATTTTATTTTGTTTTTGTAAAATAAACAATTGATAACAATATTAATGTGCTCATTTGAATTCTACATCTCTCAAACTCAATAGGATGATAGTAATTTCAAAAGCAGAAATTAGTCTGCTAATTCTTTAGTCTGACCTAATTTCTTTGAAGGTATAGAGGCCTACACATTTATATACTTTCCCTAAACGATATCCTGACTATCGGTAGCATAAGTTTCAGTAAATGCAGCATATTGTTTCTATATTCACTGATAGAGTGATGGCTGAAACTTGTCTGCACAAGTTGCTGTTCCAAGGCTGATTTGGTAAGTTATTTCACAAGTAGCTTGGCTATGAACATGGGAGTGTACTAATGTGATTGCGTAGTTTTATTACCATCCTAGCTGCTATAAAATATCATATTAGATAGCATATCTAAAATATCTGTATAGAGTGACTTCAAATATTGTATATGTTGCCACTAGTTCTATTATTATTCTTATTTCTATTACCTGATTTATAGTGTAGTGATGAAGTTTAGTTTCTATGTTTAGTTTTTATACTTCTGTATTTCAGGGAAATTTCTGTACAATTGACAAAACACCTTCATATCCAACATCTTGTAGATACTAACCAGATCCATTTTATAAGGGAATAAAATCACTATTCAGAGAAATTAATTTATCCCAGATTTTCATAGTTCACAGCCTGGTGCTTTTCCCTAAGGTATGTATCTCTGTTTTATGGAAATCTTGACTGAGGAGCAAAATTAATAAATTAGTCTCAGAATAAGATATTTTATAGTATCTTTTATGGCATTTTGAAAAGGTAAGCATAGTACTGAATATTCCAAATACTATGGAATGGGTATTATTATCATTTTTTAAAGACTATTTTTTTGTCTCTTTCTCGCACTCTGGCTACCAATCAGCTTATTGCATTGTCATTTGGATACAAAACTTGTTTTAAAAATTGTTTTTCCTCTACAATGTCAACTTGCATTCACTGCGGTACAGCATTCACTCCTGACACTCCATTAAAATGACTCACAGGCATTAGCGCCCTCCTGCTGGACCAAAGCTGCTCACTTCTTTTTACTCTTCATCCTTGACATCTTTCCTACATGCGAAAACTAAGGTCTTTCTTGTGTGTAGGATTTCCTTCCATTCATGTTATCTGCCCATCTCTCCTTGCTTACCTTTCCTCAGAAGCAATCACAGAATTTATTTTACTTCATTTGAAAAAATTTCCAAAGCATGTAAAACTATAGAGAACACTATAACTCCTTATTCTCATCACTCATGTCCCAAGATATATCAATATTTTGCCATACTTGATTTGTCTGTTTCACCCTTTAATTATTTATTCATTTTGAACCTTGTTGAAATATTTTAAAACAAATTCAAGACATATAACTGTAACCTATGCATTTCACTATGTATCTTTGAGACATATGGACATTCCAATATCTTCAAAGCACATTTTCTTTTTAACCACAATACCATACCTAGTACCTAGTTAACAGGGTCTAGATCTTATTCAGATCTTCCCTTACCTAATGTCTATATGTTTGTACCACCTCAAAATTCATAACTTAAGAGTTCTAACTCCCAAAGATGTTAAAATATGTAGATTGGGCATTTAAGGCCATTGGGTCATGAGGGTGGAGCTGTCACGAATGGAATTAGTGTTCCTATAAAAGACCCCACAGAGCTCCCTGACCCCTTCCCCCTTGTGAGGGTACAAGGAGAAGTCTATGACCTGGAAGAGGGTCTTTATCTAACTAACTATGCTGGGACCATGATCTGGGGCCTGGAAGTCCCCCAGAATTGTGAGAAATAAATTTCTGTTGTTTCTAAGCTTCACAGTCTGTGGTATTTTGATATAACAGCTCAAATGGACTAAAACAAGCAGTGATCACATCATTTCAAGCTCCTGCTTAAAACTCTCCAATGACTTCCCACTGTAGTTCAAATATGGTCCAAATATATTACTGTCTAGAAGGCCCTATTTATTTGATCTATATATTTTTTATCTCCCACCAAATCACCTTGATCCATTCTTTTCTTTAGACACCTTCCAGAGACTGTGGTCTTCCTTTAGTCTGTAGAACTGCATTATTCAATATGGTACCTATTATTCACAAGTGACTATTGATCACTTCAAATATGATCACCATATTTACATATTCTAATCTAAATTCATTTGTTCTGAAAGTGTAAAATACATACCATATTTCAAAGTCAGTATAAAACGTTTTCATTAATTTTTCATTGATAACATTCTCAAATATTATTATTTTGACTGTATTGGATAAAATAAAGAAAAATTAAATGTCAATGTAATTTAACCACTTTATTTTTACTTTTTTAGTGTGGCTTCTGGAAAACATAAGATTACTTATATGTTTTGCATTATATTTCTGGTGGACAGCATATTTTTGGAACAGACTAAACTTACTTCCATTTCAGAAACTTTTCTTTCTAGTTGCCTTTTCTTTTGAATATTCTCCCACCAGATTTTCACTTGATTGTTTTATCACCTTTCAGATTTCAGTTCAAATTATCTCTGAAAGTGCCTTTGCTTAATCAGCCTAGATAAAAATCAACCAGTTCTCCAGCTCCACATTATTTAATCTTTTTAATATTTCCTTTTCTTTATTAAAGAATTTATTTATTTATTTGACAGAGAGACACAGCGAGAGAGGGAACACAAGCAGGGGGAGTGGGGGAGGGAGAAGCAGGCTTCCTGCCAAGCAGGGAGCCCGATGTGGGGCTCAATCCCAAGACCCTGGGACCATGACCTGAGCCGAAGGCAGAGGCTTAGTGACTGAGCCACCCAGGCGCCCCTTAATCTTTTTAACATTTCTTATTTCATTTAATTCTTAGCCCTTATAATTCTTTGAAATTATTATTATTATTATTAATTAAGTTCTTTGAAGAGAGGAACATTGTTTATATTGTTAGAACTATAAAAAATAAATTTCTGTTGTTTATAAAGTAGTCAGTCTGTGATGTATTTTGTTATAGCATCCTAAATAGACTAAAATACCCTCTTGTTTCAAAAATGTCTTCATATTATAGGCAGTTTGAATCAGAACCCAACTAAGAATCACTCATTGAATTTGGTTATCAGGTTTCTAAAATTTCTTTCAATCTAGGACAGCGTATCCTCCTTTTCCATGACATTGAAGAAGTCAGACCAATTGTCTTATAGAATCCCCGCTCTTAATAAATTATGGCTTCCTGTATAGTGGTCTTGCTTATATTGCTATAACATGATGATCAGCTCTAAAGATTTGATTATAATCTGTTTGGGAGGAGTTGATTGGGCAGGAATCCTTCACTGATAGTGCTATGAAATGAATACTATGCCACACAGTCATTTGATATTAAAATTAAATGAAGGTAAAAATAGTAAGTACATTCAGGTAATCCTGGCCTGATCCCTGCATTCTAAAATTTCCTGTTATTTTAGCTTTTTTTAGCAAAAGTCAGAATCTGAGACAATGACTTGGGTTCAGGTAGTTTTTTGGTAGGTAATCTAAAGGAACAGGAGTGAAGGAGAAGGGAAAGTGAAATGGACAAGGGGGAAAGCTACAATAAGGAACATTATCAGTGTTGCTACTGTGAGCAAAGATGCAGATTCTGAAAGATCTCTGAAAAGTATAGAATGCACTCAGAATGACCTGTGGAAATATGGGGTCACTAAGGCATTTATTCCTGATACTCCTCAGTTGAAGATTTCATCTGGTGATTTTAACACTCCTTTGTGTTCTCCACTTGCTCAATTACTTCCAGCCAGTGTGATGTGCTGTTCTTATAATCTTGCTTAGAAGAAGACTAAGATGTGTACTTGTACATGAGGTGGGATGCTGACAACTGAGATGAGCCTTCTTTCCAATATTATCCAGTAACACTACTCAATATAATTCACTTCTAATTAAATTTGTTCTTATAATATATTTCTCTGATGGTTAGTAAAGTCCCTTCTATTCTTTTATTAACAAATAATGTTGCGATTCATAATCTTCTGCATAAAGGTTTTCATATTTTTGTCATGTGTTTTTGGGCTGCATTTCCAAAAGTAGAATTGATAGATCAATGGATAAATGTATATATACAAATGTATATGTTTGCTATCTATTCTGCTATATCCCTTTGGTTTTATTCTAAGAGTAAACTTTTCCCCATAGTCTCACCAGCAGAGAATGCTGTCCAAATTTTGACCAATCTAATAAGTAAGAAATGACATGACATTTTAAAAATTATTAGGTTTTCGGAGCGCCTGGGTAGCTCAGTCGTTAAGCATCTGCCTTTGGCTCTGGTCATGATCTCAGGGTCCCGGGATAGAGCCCCGCATGGGGCTCCCTGCTCTGTGGGAGGCCTGCTTCTCCCTCTCCCCTCCCCCTGCTTGTGTTCCCTCTCTCACTGTGTCTCTCTTTGTCAAATAAATAAGTAAAATCTTAAAAAAAATATTAGGTTTTCATATTTTATTTATTTATTTTTTATTATTATGCTATGTTAATCACCATACATTACATCATTAGTTTTTGATACAGTGTTTCATGATTCATTGTTTGCGTATAACACCCAGTGCTCCATGCAGAACGTGCCCTCTTTAATACCTATCACCAGGCTAACCCATCCTCCCACCTCCCTCCCCTCTAGAACCCTCAGTTTGTTTCTCAGAGTCCATAGTCTCTCACGGTTCGTCTCCCCCTCCGATTTCCCCCCCTTCATTCTTCCCCTCCTGCTATTTTCTTCTTTTCTTTTTTTTTTTAACATATAATGTATTATTTGTTTCAGAGGTACAGATCTGTGATTCAACAGTGTTACACAATTCACAGTGCTCACCATAGCACATACCCTCCCCAATGTCTATCACCCAGCCACCCCATCCCTCCCACCCCCCACCACTCCAGCAACCCTCAGTTTGTTTTCATATTTTTAAAAGCCTTTTTTCCTCCTGTGATCCATCTCATCATATTGGCTATCTTTCCATTGTATGTCTTTTTCTTTTCATTTTAAGAGCCATTTTATTTTGTTAGTGATAGTTTCCTATTGATTGTCATTTATTGTTTACTATGGTATCTCTCTCCTCATTTATGGAAGTGTAAACATGGTATTATTATATTTTTGTATAGTTCTAATTTATTGTGTTTTTCTTTAAGCTTATGGATTTTTTAGTTATTCTTATAAATTGTTAATAGATTGAATTGTTTCATCAAAAAAGATATGTTGAAGTCCTAGCCCCCAGTACCTCAGAATATGACCCTATATGGGGACTGGAGCTTTACAGAAATAATCAAGTTAAAATGAGGTCATTAGATGGACCCTACTCCAATATGACTGGTATCCTTATAAAAAGGGGAAATTCAACACAGACACAGACACACCTAGAGGGAAGAGGACATGAAGAGATGTCACCAAGTTTGTGATATTTTGTCACAGCAAGGCTACAAAACTAAAAAAGAATTAAATAAATGTTTTCCCTCCTATCAGGTTTTAAACAAATTTGCTTCTCTTTTCTATTACTGCTTTAGTGGCCTTTGAGATTTCTTTCTTATTCTTTTTTAAAATTATTCAGATTACTGACATTTTTATATAAGTAAAAATTTAATTTTATCTTTTTCTTCAAATATCTTTTTTCTACATTATTTATTAGCAAGTCTCTCTCCTTTTTTAAACAGATTTGAGATGTCATTTTTATCATTTATTGAATTTCACTTTATACTTAGATCCATTTCCATGATTTCTATTACCTATTCATGTATCAAACTTATACTTATTTAGTTATGGAGACTTTGTAATATGCTTTAATATCTGACAGACCAGCCCCTCCATTCTCACCTCCCTATTACACACATAAACATACACATACATTTTGCTTTTCTTTATAACAGTGTTTATTTAGAAACTTTTGCCTTTTCTCTTCCTTTTTCCATAGGAACTTTTAAAAAAAAATTCTGCCTACTGAATAAAAGAAAAACTTTTATTTTTAGGATAGTTGTATGAAATTTCTGATTAACTTAGAAAGCATTGGCAGCTTTGGATGTTGAATAATTTTTTTATCCATGAAAATGGTATGCCTTCTTTTTGTTCAAATCTATCTTTTTGTTTTTCAGGAATAGCTACATTTCTTTTTAGGTTTATGTGTAAGCATATTTTTTTATATTTTGTAGCTATTTTGTTTTTTATTTTTATTTTTTTAATGTTTTTTAAAGATTTATCTATTTATTTGAGAGAGAAAGAATGTGAGTCGGGGGTCAGAGGGAGATGGAGAAAGGATCTTCAAGCAGACTCCCTACTCAGCCCCAAGCCCTACATGAGGCTTGATCTCAGGACCCTGAGATCATGACCTGAACCAAAACCAAGAGAGTTGGTCACTTAACCAATTGAGTCACCCAGGTGCCCCTTATTTTTTTTTTTTAGTTTTTAAAATTTTTTTGTTTCAAGTTTTTATTTAAATTCTAGTTAGTTAACATATAGTGTAACATTGGTTTCAGGAGTAGAATTTAGTGATTCATCACTTGCTATTTTAAATGGTATCTTTATATCCATCACATTACTCAGCTGTGTATTATTTGTACCTATGAAGGCTATTAATATTTGTGCTAATTTTATATCTTATTTTATTAAATTATCTTATTTATAAAATCTGTCTTACATTTTTCTTAGGGATAATTTTACATATTTTCTAATTTTTATGATTCTGTTTGCTTTGTTTGATTACATTTGCTATGTCCAAAATATTGTTAGTTATAATGGTCAATCATATCTTTTCCTTGACATTAGTAGAAATGACCTTAGAATTTCTCTCTTATGTAAAATGCTGAATTTAGGGCTGCTATGTACGCAAGCACATATACCTATTTTACTACGTTATTTTAATATCCATTAAATATGTATTTTTAAATTTAATCAGGATTTTGTCAATTTTTTTCAAGAAGTTCTTGGGTATTTATGGGGATGACCATGTGATTTTTTTTCCTTAGGTCTATCATATGATACATTACAATGATTGATTTCTTTCTTTCTTTCTTTCTTTTTTTTTTTATTTATTTTGGAGAGAGAGAGCAGGGTGAGGGGCGGAGGGAAAGAATCTCAAGCAGACTCCCCTCTGAGCAAGGAGCCTGACTCAGCTTGATCTCACGACCCTGAGATCATGACCTGAGCTGAAATCAAGAGTTGAATGCTTAATGGACTGAGCCACCCAGGTACCCCACAATTATTGATTTCTTAATATTCAACTGCATATGCCTTCATATAATAAATTAGTTTCATTGTATATTATTTTCATCAATTTTTCAAATGTGAGATCTATTATTTTTGTGTGTATGAAATCACATTGTTTGATATCAATGTTAAACTTCTTTACAAAATGAAATCAAAAGTGTGTTCCTTCTGAAGTTTAACTTCAATTAGGACAACTATGATTTATAACAAGTTTTATACAAAGTTAACAGAAAATATTGTTACTGTTAGCTTTGTTAAACTACTCCTATGTACTTCAGATATAAAAGATTTTAAGTTGATAACTTTTCAATCAATATCTTCTCAAGATCATAAATATTTAAGAAATTATAAATAAATATAACACTGTGCTAACAATGCATGTGCTTATGTCTTTTTCTTTCCTATTCTGATAACCCAAATTTATAGTGGAGAAAAAGAAGGTAAAAAGACAAGAGCACCACATTTACCGACTTCAAAACTCAACCACACAAAGTGTGGAATGCAAATTGAGAGTTATTAGGTCTTTGGTTTTGAGGTTTATCCCTCCAAAAAGGTAATCTACAGGCCTGTCATAATCAGTATTTATTGTTCCATCAATCTCCTATATTAGGCATTCTGTTCAGAATTTGGAAGTCCTAAAAGCACAGGCACAATCCCATACTTTCTTCTCCTTTAAGATATACTGTATGAATTTTCACACAAACCATATAGTGAGGTTGATGATGTCCTCTGGGAGATTACTCCTGGAATTACTATATGCCACAAGTTCAGATCTTCCATGGACCTGAGCATTCTGAAGTTTTGCTCAATTGCAGCTGTGAAAAAAAAAAAAAAAGAAAGAAAGAAAAAACAAAAAAGTAGTCTCTATCCTTGTCTTAAGTTAAAAATAAAATTATCACTTAAAACTTTGAAGACTGGGCGCCTGGGTGGCTCAGTTGGTTAAGCGACTGCCTTCGGCTCAGGTCATGATCCTGGAGTCCCGGGATCGAGTCCCACATCAGGCTCCCTGCTCAGCAGGGAGTCTGCTTCTCCCTCTGACCCTTCCCCCTCTCATGCTCTCTCTATCTCATTCTCTCTCTCAAATAAATAAATAAAATCTTAAAAAAAAAAAAAAAAAAAAAAACTTTGAAGACTGCTGGCTGATAACAGTTAGGAAATTGACAACCATTATCTCTGAAAATATCTCCAACAGCGGTAGCATGGACTAACTTCCATAAAATCCTTAATCACATTGCCTTGTAAGGCAAAGCTCCTATATCACTGCTAGGATGAGGAGGATATAAATAATTAATAAATATATAAATTCACACATTCATAAATAAACTTTTAAAAATACTGAGGGCCTAATTAATTTTGAAGTAGAGATAACCACCTCCTGTAATGTACAGCAAAGGTTTCTCTCCAGAGCCATCTCCATTCCCTACCACATTAATTAACCAGGGAGAAAGAGTCTCAGATGAAACTTCTAGATCAACAAGGTATAAGATATTCATCATTATATGAAGCTTGGCATCCTGTTGACAGATGGGGAGTCTGTGATCCTTTGAACCATTAACTTGAAAACTTTAAAGTAGTACTAGCCTGTATTAGCACCAACCAAGAATTTAACATTATGACATTTTTTGTACATGGAAATCAGTGGCACTTGAAAAACTCAGTTTCAAAAGGTTGTCTTCAATCCATTTTCCAGTTGTATAATATGATGGTACCTGATTTCTTACTCAAGATTTTATTTTTTGAGGAAAATACAACCTTCTCTGAAGCTTTTAGCTTTTGTTTTCCGTTTTAATTTTCTAATGATAGTAGAGAGGGAGAAAAAGATCTTTTTTAATCCGATTAATTTGGATGCATGCATGGTGCAATCTCAAGAAAGTTGAATAGTTAATAGCTTTTATTACTTATTATTGTTTTTTTCATGCAGTTAATGCTTATATTCTGTTGCATAAGGGCTTTGCATGTAAAGGAAATTTTAATAAATTTATAGTATAAAATAAAACATTTGCTAATGAATCCTTTTCTTTCTTTCTTTCTTTCTCAGGAGATATAAAATTGTGTTCATTTAGTTCATTTCCCCTGTTGATCCCAATAAAAGACCCTGTGAGCTTGCCATCATAGTCACGGATTTTAAATTCTCTGCAGTTTCTCTGCTATTATGTTGACTTAATCTGTGATTTAAATGCTTAAGCCAAGCAACACTTTCTGCTTTTCCTCTCTCCAGTGTTTGTCTCCAGCTGCTCCCTGTTGAAGGTTTTGTTCTCTTTTCAACAGGAAGGAATATCCACCCACACCAGCTTGAAGTGCTTTATTAATGTCAACCGAAGATGTAAAACAGAAAGTTTCAGTACCGGTGGCAGATGTAAAATTCTCAGTATCAAGCACTTTTTTTTAAAGTAAAAGAAAGTAGATTGGGGATGTTAAATAACATACATTAGGTGACTTCTGTGAGTCTTGCACTTTTTAGATTAAATTATCTCATTTAATTCTCACAACATACTTTCACACGACGTGCAATATTGTTTACACGGGGGTCTAACTGTGGGAAAAATAATAGCGATAAAACATAAAATTTTAGGACGCTGTGAATTACCATGTAGGTAGTAATTCCCCCATTTGGAATGCAAACCACCTTATAAATCTTCAGAATACATGCTCTTTCATTTGTCTCATCAATGATAAGTATGGTGGGTATTTATTGGTTTGGGACACCCTGCTTTTAAACCTATGCTTCTGGAGTACAGCAGTGTGCTCTGCCTTCCATAGTAGGTGCTGGAAAGTTCAGACACTCGCTATCTGTAACCCTCAACAGCTGGCTCAGAGTCCATGACCTAGAACTGGCACATCCAATTTACCAGCCTGACGCTTTGACTCATCAATGAGTGTCACAAAGAAGCAAGGGAAGTTCAGTTTACTTCTGTGGTGGCAACACTGCCATCCAGTGTCCAAAAGGTCCACGGTTGCCCCCTGAGCAGAAGTGGCAAGTATCTATGTGTCTGGCTGCTTCACCTTCCTGTTTCTCTGATTTTTCAGTGTCCCGTTCTCTAAGCTAGCACTTTAGTAACTGTTCCATCGATTTGGTGGGCTACTCAAAATACACTTTTTGAATCTCCGTTCTGCTTGTGTTATCCAGAGTTCATTTCTATATTTTGCAACCAAGAATCTGGATTAATATGGGATAATAAATCAGATTCCTAGTGGTTAGTGCCAATAGTAGATAAAAGAATTATAATAAATAAAAGTGACATTATTACCTCAATTCCTAATGGTCATAATGTTTAATATAGTGGCACAGTTATTAGGGAAAAAATGCAAAGTGTTATATTTATATTAATGTATCATTTTCCTGAATATATTTATGCCTAGAAATTCAATGTGTATAGCTTAGCAGCATCGATACCAGCATGCATTTACTCATGGTAATTCATATAGCTTTCTTCTTATGAGCTAGTTATAGTTCTCATTTGGTAATTTTAAATTAAAGTGCTAATTTATTTTTTTTTAAGGGTTGCTTACTTGTATTTATTCAGGAGTAGTAAGAGTTGTCTTTTTCTTGAATAATAGGCTTCATTCTCTTTCTAAAAGACTAGCATATGAAAAACAGTTCTAATTTTCTGTGTCCTGATTCCTTGCTTTCTAATCTCATTTTAATGTACACTTTAAGACTCTTCAGATGGTTAATTGGAATAGGACTCAACAAATCCAATCCCCTCACTTAATAGGCACACAGATTGCTGGAGAAATTATATATCTGGTTATGAGCTGCACCTCCTGGGCATGAGTTCAAGTCTCTATTTTGTTTATGTGTTAAGTACTTACTATGTGTTAAGAATTGCCCTTATGCTAGGAACTGCTCTTATATAAGCACATATCAAAGCTTTAATTATTAACTTTAATACTTCTAACAACAAAATAGGTGCTATCATCATATCAATTGTTCAGATAAGGAAACTGAGGCATATTGGGGCACCTGGATGGCTTAGTCGGTTAAGCAGCTGTCTTTGGCTCAGGTGATGATCCTGGGGTCCTGGGATTGAGACTTGCATGGGGCTCCCTGCTCAGCGGGGAGTCTGCTTCTCCCTCTGCCCCTCCCCCCCAACTTGTGCTCTCTGTCTCTCTCTCTCAAATAAATAAAACCTTAAAAAAAAAAAGAAAGGAAACTGAGGCATATAAAGACTGGGCAACTTGTCCAAGTCATTGAGCTAGTATGTGTCAGAACCAGCAGTCACACACAGGTAGCCTGGCCTCTCATTCTGCTCTCCCAGATTTTTGGGTGCTTTTCAAAAGAGCAATCTAAATTATTTGGCCACATATTTATTAGACTTCTTTTTTTTTTAATTCCCCAAAGATATGTCATATTTCCCTTTGATTTTATGTTACATTTCAAAATAGAGATTATCTAAGATTGATTTTTAGGATGGCTTATTTTAAACAAATTAGGATTTATGTCTCTGAAAAGGTATTACCTTATAGCCCTCAAAGTAGCCACTTAAGCCACAGATACTGCTTTTGCCTAAGATATATATGAATTTTGGGGTGCCTGGGTGGCTCAGTTGGTTAAGCATCATGACTCTGGGTCATGAGATCAAGCCCCACATTAGGCCCCATGCTGGGTGTGAAGGCTGCTTGGGATTCTCTCTCTCTCTCTCTCTTCCTCTGGAGCCCCCCATTCTCTCTCTTTCTCTCTCTTAAAAAAAAAGAAAGAATTTAAGATATATATGAATTGCTGTTAGATAAAAACTCTTTATTCTTTGGGGTTAAATTTGTTTTTTGCAAAGAAGCAAACATTTTTCAAAAGTAATTCATTTGTTGAGGTGATGTCAACATACATCATAGACAGATTCTATTTAAAGTGATAAGAGTCTGTCTATTGTGTTTTAATGTGATCTGGGAAAGTATACCAAAGGTGAAGTTCTCTAGATATTTTGAGACATCACAGCATTTTGACATCAGTGTATATTTTCCCAGGTTTATGACACTAAAAAGGACAAACTTTGTCCTTTGGGTCCTTTGGAGACCATCAGTTATATGTATAATACTAATACTATATTATAGGTGCACTGACCATGAATCTTCTCTCAACCTTCAACCACATCTTCTTCATTTGCTCTATACTCTTGATGTTATAGATGTGAAATATGTGACACAACAAAAGGTCAGTCCATTTTTGGTAAGCTAAGACATTGGAAGGAGTATACAGTGTGCCAGTAGATACAAACAAGAAGGCAAAAAAAAAAGAGGTTTCATTTGCTTTATTTTTACTTTTTTAGCCTAAAATAGGCAATAAGTGATTAATGCAAAATTATACCATTTTTACTCATGATTCTTATGATCAAAGATTTTGACTGAATATTTTGGAAATTCATGCTTTAAGGCTTTCAGAGAACACATTTACCTTTACATTAGTAGTTTGTAAAAAGAAATGTCATAATTTCCTAAGTATGTTTACAAATAGGATCTTTTCAAAAATCAGGAGTAAAGTAATAATGTGTAGCTAGCTCAGAAAACACTTTACGAAATATCTATTCCAATGATGCAAATTTAAGAAAAAATGCAAAGTACTAGTGATTATTTGTGAAATAATGACACACTTGGACAGAGATGCATTTTCCATGTCCTCTCAGCTGATTCCAGAATCCATTTCATCCAACTTTATTATCTAATTAAGTTTAGCACCAGTGGTAAAACCAGAAAAAATTGTGATTTCTGTTACAAGGAGAAAGGGCCTTAAGTGAAATGTGTAGGCACATTTGAACACAGGTACGATAAACTTATTTTACATGATCTAAAAATCATTACCAAAATGAATGCTCTAGGTTCAACGGAAGTCTAAAATATTGAAATAACTTTCCTTAAATTATAAAAGCAAAAACCTAACAAAGCTCTATAGGAAATTTACCTTTTGTTACATTATCACTCTTCTTCCTATTTCTGTTCCTTAGAAAATCTAATACATCTCATTCAATGAGGTCATCCTGAATTTGTTTACTTATGGTCAAATATTTTACTTGCTTCACGAACAAGAGTGTGAAAAGGAGATAACTCATTCGCTGCAGCATATGAATTCATGTTTCCCAAGTCACGTAAGAGTTTGTGAACTTCTTTGGAATTTCTAGACTGGTATGTTGTGGTGGCATTATTCCTATCCTAAGAATACCTTTTATATAGTACCCTACAGAATAAACTTAATAACCCATGGCTTAGTGTTTTGAATAATTTCAACAAAGGAATAATTTTAGAGTGATTAACTTCATGGACAGGACAGCACTTTGTTCCTTTATAGCTGTCTTCATATACTGATTTTGAATCTACTGGATTTAATTTCCCAGATGTTTTTTGGAATGTGTTCACATTCAGTGGACTGTCAAGATGCCTTAGTAAAATCACCAGAAACTGTTATATACTGAAGGTATTGTAGAAAGTGTTTATTATTTATAGACATTATTTTGTATAAGGTAATTTCAACAGCTATTTCAGAATATATCTCTCAAGATCTGTGCAATTATGTATTTCTTTCGAATCAATTAATCATTATTTATATGAAGGTTTTTATTATACATCTTAAAGTGATGCATTTCACTTTTAAATTTTGATAGATGACTACAAGCAAGAGGAAAAGAACCAATGAAAACACCTGCTCCCCTCACATAATGACAGGCTGTCTGAAATTCCTAAAGCTCTTAGAACCACAGAAATTCATATGTTTGATTCTTCCCCAATTTTCCATTGTTTCCTCTGGACTCTCATTTCTATTTTATTTTATTCTATACATAAATATCTTTACCCATATAATGTAAGCAACTGGAGATTTCCATTTTGTGTCAAACTATTCTAAAAGACATTTTTGAGCAGTTAATAATCCTAGTCACTGTGACAGGGCAAGAACTTACTTCTTTCTCTGGCTGGGGGTGGGGGTGGCTGGGAAGGTAGGGGGAGGGGGCAGGATTCAGTGCCTTCATGCTGCACATTGCTACATCTCATCTAAGTCCAAATTATCCTTCTGCTACATTACCTCTTAACAATTATTTTATAAAATAGCCTTCCTTTCAGCTAGCTGACAAGGATCCATTCATTCATTCAAACATTTATCCCATATATACTTTGCTTTACTCATACTCAGAGATTCAAAAGAAACATCAAGAAATGCAGTATTGGATGAGATAAGCAGTAAACCAATAATGACAGACATTTATTACATGAAAAACAAGTCTCTCAGACATTATATCCATTTAAAAAGAGGACCATATTAAGCTAACTTGATGGATTCCTGTTGATGTAAGGCAGGAAGGAGAAATGGGTCTTTATTTCTCCTAATGTTCTCAATTTGTTTCCACAAGCTTTTCTCCCCTGGTAAAAGGCTGGGCCCATCTCTTAGCTTCCCAAATAATTCCCTGATTAAAAACTAAACAAAAAAAAAGTGTCTCAAAATCATCTTAGCATAATTTTGAGCCATCACAACTGGAAAATATATAAGTAAGTAAATTTAATATCTCATGTGAGTTTGTGAGGGGCATGGGACATGTCATTGATATTTAAAATAATTTTCATAAAAATGGTTTAAATATGTGTGTTGAAATATTGACTGCTCTAAAAATCAAGCTAAACTGATATGACACTTTATACATAGGAACTCAAAATCTCTGAAAGGAAACACTGATGCTGAATGACATAACGTCAAAGGAACAACTGAATGAATGAAACTTTGTTTCTAAATTGATATTATGCAAAAGAAGAAAAAATATATATGCTACAAGGGACAACCTGAGAGATATGACAGAAGTTCATAGAGGGTGAAAAAAATAGTGAATTCTTTTTCACCTCGTCAAGGATTATTGGAATTTGAAGGATCAGGAAAAGATTCCATGTATAAAACCTAAGAAATGGTAATATAATGAAAAGATACTAAGTGACCCTTCTGAGGCATTGGGCAGACTCCAGGCTACCTTGGTGGTACTGTGTGGGACCTGAATCTTCTTCAGTCATTGCCTAGAACCACCTTCTCCAGGGTGCCACATAGAACCTGGATATCAAGTTCAAATACCATGTTGCCCTAATGTAGATTAAAGCTTGAAGCAATTTTAGAAATACTAAAGGACTATAGGGAGAAGAAAGGCAAATAGGGCTATTGCTAATTTTACACACTCTTTTATCAGAGACATTACCAGACATTAGACAAGCTCAGTCCTTTCCTAAGTTGCTTTTCCTGGCAACACTAGTCCTACAAGATGCTCTTGTATGAGGAACAATGATTCTATTTGCGAATTACTTTGAAGTGTTATGTACTTTATGACTCTTTTGAGTAGCGACATGTACATTTATTTAAGGGTCTGAGGGGTACTACCTCAGAAAAGCTTTAACTTTGCTGAACTAGGTATTTCAAATTTTGACTAAAGAAACCAGAAAATCATTTAATGCTTATTAATATTTTCTGGAGTTCTGAGAGTACGCTTTGGGAGGCCTTGGTCTGATTGTTTCTGATCCTAGGATCCATCAATATATCTTACATCCTTCCCAAAAATGAATTTAAAATGGATCGTAGACCTAAGTATAAAACATGAAACTATAAAACTCCTAGAAGAAACATGGGAGAAAATCTAGGTGACCCTGGGTTTGGCAATGTCTTTGAAGATACAACACCTAAATTATGATCCATGAAACAAACAAATAAAAAGTTGGACTTAAAATTTAAAACCTTCTGCTCTGAAAAAAATAGTGTTAAGAGAACGTAAAGACATGTCACAGACTGGGAAAAAGTATTTTCAAAATACATAGCTGAAAAAGGACTGCACCCAAAATATACAAAGAACTTCTAAAACTCAACAATAAGAAAAGAAACATCTGAATTAAAAAGTGGGCCAACGATCTTAGAAATCTCACTGAAGCACATATGCAGGTGGTCAACACACATGAAAAGCTGCTCAACAGTATATGTCATCAGGGAACTGCAAATTAAAACAAGGATAAACCATTACACACCTACTAGAATGGCTAAAATCCAAAACTCTGACAATACCAAATGCTGCCAAGAATGTGGAGCAACAGAAACTCTCGTTCATTGTTGATGGGAATGCAAAATGGAGCGGTCACTTTGGAAGGCCTCTTCGGCAATTTCTTCCAAAACTCAACATAGTCTGCTGATATGATCCAGAAATTGTACTTCTGGTATATAATCTAATGAATTGAAAACATATGTCCACACATGCACCCACACACAAGTGTTCATAGCAGCTTTATTCACAATTGCCAAAAAACTTGGAAACAACCAAGATGTCCTTTATTGGTGAGTAGACAAAGTGAGGTAGTTTTGGGATGGTGAAACGATTCTGAATGATACTATAATGGTGAATACATATCATTACACTTTATCATAACCAATAGAATGTACAACACAGGGTGAATGTTGGTGTAAACTATTGACTTCAGTTAGGAATATTATATTAATATCTCTCACCAAGTATAAAAAATACACCATACTAATACAAAATGTTTATAATGGAAGAAAGTAAGTGTATGTGAGGGTCAAAGATTATAGTGGAACTTTCTGTACTCTGTGCTCCATTTTTCCATATATCTAAAAGTTCTCTTAAAAATAAAATCTATTAATTAAAAAATCCAAATTATGCTAGCAAATATTATAATATAGTCTCATATACTAGACACCCTAATATGAGAAATAATTCCTAAAATAGAAAAATTACTTGAAACAAATTCACCTAATGTTTATCACTTTTTCTATCTTCAAAATTAGTTTTGATTTATTTGTTTGTTTGTTTTTTATTACACATTACCAAACACTTGCACAAAATTTTGTCTTAGCGTTGGTTGTGTGGGCAGTAATGCACAAAACCACAAATTGAGATTTTTATTTGCATCTAGCCAATGAGATCCACACAAAAGTAGATTAAACTCTTTCTTTCCCCAAACAAAATAATTTGCTGATTCAAATTATGGTTAGTATACTAAATGCTTGATGCAACTTCAGATGTTCGAAAGTACAACTTATTTTATAGATTGGTTTATCATCAATTACTTGTGGCGAATTTAAGGGTTGAAGAAAAGAGAACTGTTGACTAGAGGAATTTTGATAAGTCAGGAACTTTTAACTGGAATTTATGCCACTTTCTCTTATTAGTCTGGCCCAGCATAATGGGAGCTTCCCTTCCTGTGCGCTGGCATCATCAAGGAAGGCAACATACGTACACGGCCCACTGCTTGTGAGACTCATGAACACATGTATCCCTAAAGTGCATTTCAAAATCTGAAATTGATTTGAGCTAAATCTATCAAAGATTCCCATTTTACATATTAGTTTAGTCTCTTACTGGTCACTTTAAGGTAACTTAGTAGGTGTCAGCACCAGAAGAGTAGCTATATTGAGAAATACATAGTACTTAGCGTATGGAAGGTGGCCTGAAATGTTTAAAAAAAAAAATCAGAATAATAAGTATAAGGTGAAATACATGAAAGTTCTTGTTTAGGAGACATTATTTTCTACAACGTAAACTTGCATTAGCATCATGAATATAATAAGTTAGCATTGTACACACACACATACACACTTGCAGGCAAGGTAACACCATAGAAATCCAGACTAACAAATAGAGAAACAGGTCTCTCAAGACATTTTATGTAGTTATTTTTTTCTGAATGAAGCTTTCTAGGTTGAGACATCACATGTATTTATGATCACCTCCTATGCTAATCAGCTTAATATTCTGAAATTTCTATTTATTTCCTGTTTCTGCCACCCAGATGGTAACCTCCAATGTAAAATTTTTCTGAAAATTTTCGACAAGTATGTGCAAGGTCAGTATCTCTTTTGTCTCAGATATACAGCAATATCCTTGAGGAATTTGAATAGTGAACAGCCAGTTTGCTTGTTTCTCCTTAGTTCTTAAAAAATAATACCCTTATTTTCAGTTTCTGAAAATTTCTCTAACTCTGTACTTATTTAGTTCAATTTTTGAAGTGTTTGAGTTCATACAAATGATCAAAACTTATTATTATTTGTTTCAAGTCTTATCTTGTTTAAGACTATTTTGGATATAGTTTTCTTGGCCATGAACCTCTCAATTTGAAAGGCTTTGATATTTTCAATTTATCACACCTGAAGAGACCCATAGTAATTACTATTTAAGCTCATGAACACTTACAAAAATATTCACACCAGTAAAAAAAATGTCAGGCTGTTACATAGGTTGGACATTCACTCTGGGTCTGATTTATTTCTTGTTTTTAGTGACCCTAGGCAATGTCAGGTCTCACTCTGAGTGGAAATCCATGGGACTCTGAATAGAATGGAAGGTAGGTAGAAAGAGTGACATCAGCTCAGGAATGGTGTTGTGAACTGTGACCTCCAGAAGAGTTTATTTCTCTCTCTCACTTAAATCCACTGTTGTTCTTTCCCTGATTTTAGAGGCTCAATATGAACTCAAATTTGGGGAAATGAATATATTTTAAGTATTTAAGTTTAAATATGTTTTGCATTATATGTTCCACAAAAATCTACTGGCACATCTATTACTTGTTCTTCTAATCTCTTACCATCTTTCCATATACAATAAACTATTTAATTATGGCCAATGAAAAATCATATTGGAGGATATAGATTTTTAAAATGTCTAACCTGTGAATAGTTGGAATGCTACTGATTGATTGCATTGATATGTTTACAAATTACCCAGAAACTAGATGGCAAGGAGGTCAGTATTTCTCAACATCTAAATATTTATAGTTTCCCTGAATGAGTGCAAAAATCTAGTTTACTTTCCTACCCTCAATCCAGAAATGCTGAAATATTCCCCTTTAAAATCCTTCCCATTTGTGTGTCAATATTCTATCTACTATATATTGGAATCAGACAAGACGATTTTGCGGAAGTTTGTTTTCCCTATTGTATAAATAATTGTCCTTCACTTCCAATTATATAAATTGCAACCTGGAACTCATAATACCTTTTCCAACACCATGGGGCTTTTTTCTATGAAAGAGAATTTTTGGACTAGATGACTTTAGGATTATCTGAAATTCTTTGAGTGTTTTCTTTAAAATAAAGAAGATCAGATTACCATCTCACTGCTTATAGTACGTCTGGAAACTCAATATACAGTGTTGTTTCTTTGCCATAGGGAATTCTAGACTCTGGTGTGATGTCTGAGGCCATGTGCAAAGTTAATTTCAAAGTACAACAAGATGTAAGCAGGCATTGAAATATACTTATATTGAATCAGGTATTCCTTAGAATACAGCCTTGGAAATATTTGCATAACTATTCAGACCTAAACAGATTCTTTATTCCTGAATATGCTGGATAACTTTTTCTTATTCTTATTTTTCTTTACCTACATAAACCTAGCTAAGGGATTATCCTACTTACCTCTTGTTGGGAGTTTATTTACTTGTTTTTCAATGGTGCTAAATTAATCTAGCCAAAAAAAAAAACAGGGTTGGCTTAATTTGGGGTAATCATGTAAGTAGTCAAAATTGGGTCTCTACTTCAGCAAGTTAAGAAATTATCACTATATCCACTGAATGAAAGGCTTATTGAGTGCTTTTATATGCCACACATTTTACACGGTGTTTCTGTTCTTACTACTCTCAGTTTACAGTATTTCAGAATATATGCAATTGCAACCATATCACTTGATTCAGCCACAGGATAGGGTGAGTTTAAAAGGTAGAAGATTGTCTTTTAAGAGTATAAGTAAAAAGGTGGTATATTTAAAAGCAAGTGAATTTAAGTTTTGTTTCTGTCCTACGTGGGGAAAAAAAGACTGTTGCATATGCATGATGAAAACACTAATGATGTGTGAGACTGGTGGTTCAGGGGATAATTTCCATACAGCATGAAACCTTGAGATCTGTACTACTACAATGATTATAAATTAAGTCAGATGTGTGTCAGAGATCTGTCTGGGTAGTAATGTGGAGCTGAGGCAAGGGGAGAAGAAAGAACAATTTGCAGGCTGGGTAAGGGTCATCACGCAAGCATTTAGATGTGTTTTTGCTACTCTGCAGACGCTAAGAAGAATGGGGGAAGTGATGAGCACAAAGCCAATGTGATGAGAAACTTATGATTACAGGTGAACAGTAGTAATTTTGCTCAATTGTGCCAAAGTGCTTTTTGTTATTATAACTTAACTCCCTCCCCCTCATCATTTCCAAGGGCGTGAAAAATATATGGTCTATGCAGGTATGTTATCAAAACAATTTATGATTATCCAGTCTTCTGAATTTTTTTTAATTTCTTCTAATTTCTGTGTGGTTATATAGACAAAAATTGAAATAAGCTATTCCGTGGAAGCACCAGATATTTTAGAAAAATATTTAGAATAATTTATATATTTTTAAAGTATCTATATTATATTTTTGTAACTCTTAGAAAAGTGATTACATATGTAAATGGGTTTGTGACAGGAAACGCAAGAGGAGATTCTGGGGAGAAGATAATGTTCTGTGTTCTGTTTTTAAGCTAAATTTTGCTTACATTGTTGTGTTCAGTTTGTAGAAATTCATTCAATAGTACTTGTATTGATTTAAGCACTTTTCTATATACATGTTATACTTTAATAAAATGTTCAAAAATTTAAATACTATTGTAAAGGAGGATATATTTCGATCTTCTTATGTCTCTACTACTAATAAAAATCACTTAATATTATACATAATTAAAATTTTGCAACTTATTTTCTCTGTGATTGAAACTAACAATCAACATCTATCAACCAAAACCCTGATTTAAAAAAAAAAAAAAAACTAAACTAAAACATTTTAAAAATAAGAGGAAATAACCGCATTTAAAAACCATTAGGTATTTCAACATATAAAATTACATTTAATTTTTTTAAGTAAGCCCCACAAGGTTCGCATGATGATGACTATTCACACACTGAATCACAAATATTGCATTTTGAGACTCCTTTTTTAAAGTACCTGTTTTTTAGTTACTTCGGTGCACCAGTGACTGTCATAGAATTTAATTGAGAATCCTGACTAATTTTAAGAAATCAGTTCATGAGAACAGTAATAATTCCAGAGTCGGCAAAATTTTTCTGTCAATGAGCACACGGTACATAGTTTAGGCTCAGATAGATTCCATCTTCACTACTGAACTCTGCAACTGTAGAGTGGCAATAAGCATTCTGCAAATGAGTGGGCATGGGCATGTTCCAATTAAACTTGATTTGCAAAAACTGACAGCTGACTGGATTTGATCCTTGGGCTGTGGTTTGCTTTCCCTCAATATACTGTCACAGAAATGAGTTGAAAATCCTAAAACTTTTGGAAAAGCCACCGCAGCAATTCTCAGCAAAACTGATATGATGTTTGGGTAAATTGTGAAAGGATGCTGCTTAGTCCAGTGTGGATATTTAGAATAATATATAATTCAGAGTCAAAATCCGCACCTCTCAGAGAAAATAAAAAGAAAAACATCCCAAACATCCTTGGTTTCAAAGCCAAACTAAATATTCCAAAAGTCATAATTGGATATGTAAATCCCACAAAGAGAAAAATTTAAATAAACAGTAGTCTATGAACTACAGATGTTCTTTCTGTTGCTTAACCATATAGGTTTTATCTTAGAATAATAAAAATAATAAAACAAAATATCTGGATTTAAATAAGAGGAAAGATAGGTTTAGGGAGGTTAAGTGCCTCATGGTCACAGTTGATGTTTTTATTTAGTTGCATAATCAACTTACTTGTTTCCAATTAAAGATTAATCCTATTCTCACTCATTCACCATAAAACTCCTAGAGATACTTGTACTTGTCTTTGGGTTCTTTGTTTCTGGATGTTGCTACTGTAAAATCAACCCTATTAGCTTTTGTAATATTTCAAATTCTAGCACCTAGAATAGAATGTGAAGCCACATCTCAAACTTATACAGATAAAATTTAAAGTTATAAAGGCCATACTTTGATAACAAAAATAAGTGATTTATAAATCTGACTGATCACATGCATCATTTAGGGATCTTTTGAGAAATATGGGCTCTGGGGCCTTGCCTAAAGATCAGAATGTAGGAGACTGGAATAAAGCCTACAATCTGCATTTAAACAGCTCCTTGGGCCATTCTGATGAGCAGTCAAAGATTAGGAACTTTCAAACAGAGTCACCATAGTGGTTAATTCCTCAGCCCAGGCCTCTCCATTGCTTTACTCTTCGAACCACATAAACATTGTAAGATATTGGCCTAGGCCTCCTCAATTCTTATACTTCTTAAAAAGCATTTGTTTATATTGTGAAATATTGTACCAATTCAAAGAATATATAATGTATTGTGATAAAAATATAAAGTGAACACCTATGTACTTATCATCCAGCTTCAGATACAGAGTGTTAATGAGGTAGACCTTTCTCTAATATCATCCTTTCCTTCCAAGTATAAAAACTATAGTACTTGGGGCGCCTGGGTGGCTCAGTCGTTAAGCGTATGCCTTCGGCTCAGGTCATGATCCCAGGGTCCTGGGATCGAGCCCCACATCAGGCTCCCCCTGCTTGTGTTCCCTCTCTTATTGTGTCTCTCTCTGTCAGATAAATAAATAAAATCTTTAAAAAAACCCACTATTGTACATTTTAGGTTTACCCTTTCCTTACTTTTAGATAGAGTATTAGTACATAAAAGTGTATAAATAAATACTTCATATTTTTTTCTATTTTTGAGCTCTGTGTTCAAGGTATCAATTTGATTTTCCACTTTGTATTATTGTTCCTTGAGCTTCATTCATGATGAGGCATAAAGCCACTGTTCATATTCACTATGGTATAAAAACTATAAAAAATAGTTTTTTCATCCTTTTGTTTACAGATTGATTATCTCTTATTTATCTTTGGCTTAATTATAAGCAGTGATTTTTTAAAACCTATGAGTATATATATATACACATATATATATATATTTTTTTTAAGATTTTATTTATTTATTTGACAGAGAGAGACACAGTGAGAGAGGGAACACAAGCAGAGGGAGTGGGAGAGGGAGAAGTAGGCCTCCCACCCTGCAGGGAGCCCAATGCGGGGCTCGATCCCAGGACCCCGGGTTCATGACCTGAGCCGAAGGAAGACGCTTAAAGACTGAGCCACCCAGGTGCCCCAAAACCTATGAGTATATATTTTTAAATGGCTTCTGGTACACTTCTGCAATAATATGTTTTGAATATATACCTCAGTGGAAATGCTGTATACTGAGTATGTCCATATACAAAATTGTTGTACAAAGTAGATGTATCAATTGAGTCTCTCTCCAGTGATTATGAGATACACCATTATTGTATTTACTCATCACTGCTAATATTATCTGACTTGAAAAAAATATTGTGAATCTTAGTGGCTTAAATGATATTTCATTAAGATTAAAATAAGTAGTTGAATTAACACTGTAATAATCCACCAATACCTATTAATACACATCTTCATTCAGTTTTAAAGAAAATTAAGAATTTTATTTGGAGTTTTTAGTGTTTCTTTCACTGTGCCGTAGTCCATGAAGAAGTGCCTCTACTTCTTTGTTATTTTTTCCTGTGTACTTCATGTGTGGGTTATTAGACTTTTTTCCCAAATGGAATTGTATTTTACATTTATTTTTGGTTGTAAAAAAACTAATTTCATTTTTCACAAAAAAATTGATACTTGTGCCCACACTCACGTTCATACTCATTACATGCTTGAAGAATGTTCTAGTCCTGTGCACCCTAGTGGATTGAATGCATGTGGGATCTGAGGCAAGGAAGCCTTCTCTATCCTTCATGTTTTCTCATTCTGTCTTCTCTGCCCGCCCTTCCTTCCTTCCTTCCTTCCCTCCCTCCCTCCTTCCTTCCTTCCTTCCTTCCTTCCTTCCTTCCTTCCCTCCCTCCCTCCCTCCCTCCCTCCCTCCTTTCTTTCTTTCTTTCTTTCTTTCTTTCTTTCTTTCTTTCTTTCTT